>NW_028124353.1:0-52179 GCF_965194825.1 Balaenoptera physalus | reverse complement strand
TGAAAACCTTTTGTAGATTAGATTGCATGAGTCTAATACTTCCTGAGGCTGAGCTTTTATCCGTTTTCCTTTCTTTAAAAAGAGAGTGAGTAAAACTTACCTCTTCATAGTATCTTCTTGAAAATGTTGCCTGTTTTGAATTTTTTTTTATCCTTTCCCTACCTCAGCACAATTTTGAGGGCAGGTGTCCTTTACAGCCCTGAGTCCTTGTGAATGGTAAGTGACCATTAGCTGTGGGTTAAAAGCTGCTCTTGCGGGAATCGGCCACAAGGCGGCAGCATTTCTCCTTTACCAAATCTGGTTACTAGGGCAACAGAGCCTTACTGGAAGTGGTGTTCTAGGTTGTAAATTAGAATGGAATGTGCGAGGAAAAAGCCCTTTAAGTTTATGTCTCATTACTTCTTGTTGGTATTTTTAACTTAATTGTTATTTTTTATCACAGCAAACTTGATTACAATGTTTTGTTTGTTCTCGGTGTGCAAGATGTGGTTCTTTCACACATATACATATATCTATTCTTCTTCGGATCCTTTTCCCATGTAGGTTATGACACAATGTTGAGTAGTCTTCTCTTGGTATTGCGTAGGTCTTTGGTGATTATATATTTCACATGTGTTTGTATCTCTCTGTTAACCTCAATATGGTAAGGTATCCAATCCTCACACCTTTCTATTTGGTGAACCATAAGTTTTTTTAATGAATCTATGATAGTGTTTCTCTGTGGAAATATCTTTGTTTGTATCATTTTTTAGGTAACCCCTATATGTGATATGATAGGATATGTGTCTTTCTCTTTCTCACTTGCTCCAAATTGCGTGATTACTTCTAGACTCATCTATGGTGCTGCAAATGGCATTGTTTCATTTTTTCACTAGCTCATATTCCATCTGTACAGGTAGCAGTTCTTCTTTGTCCACCCATCTGTCGGTGGACCTTTTGGTTACTTCCATATCTTGGCTATTGTAATACTATGCAATGCAGATTTGCGTGCCTGTGTCCTTCCAATTCTGTCTTCTTAGTTTAGAGGTCCAGGAATAGGTCCGCTGGATCATATGGTAGCTCAATGTTGACCTTTTAAAGGCACCTCTGTTCTGTTCTCCTTAGTGGCTCTTTCCAGGTTACGTCCCACTTAAAGTGGAGGGTATGTATTTCTTCCCAGCACCTTCAGCATTTATTCTTTGTAGTTTCTGCTGATGGTTATTCTGAGTGGTGTGAGCTGATACCTCTTTGTGGTTGAATTTGCATGTGTCTCATAATGCGTAGAAATTGAGCTTTAAGACATGTGCTTTTTATTTTTCCAGCTGTGATTAGAGCTTATTTCTTCAAAGTGTTTTCTTAAAGTATGTGTCACCACTTGCAATATTTTGGCCATTATCTCCCTCAAGACATTTTGAGGGCAGGTTTCATTTACAGCCCTGCAGTACTTGTTCGTATGAAGTGACCATTAGCTCAGGCTTTAAACCTGCTTTTGCAGGTACGGCCAAAGAGCGGCAGCCTTTCTACGTTCCCCTTGCTGGTACTAGGGAAACAGACCTACCGGCCGGTGGTGTTCTTCGGTTATAAATTAGAGTGCAATGTGCCCGGATAAACCCACAAATGTTGATGTCTCCTTGCTTTTGTTTGTTTTTAAATTGAGTTTATATTTATTATTAGAGTAATATTCCATTGTGTACGTGGACCACTCCTTCTTGGTGCATTCCTCGGTTGATGGACATTTTCATTGCTTCCAAGTGCTGGCTATGGTAAATCTTGCTGGCGTACAGGTGTGCCAGCCTGTGACTTTTGGATTCTCATTTTTGCAGGTGCTAGGCCAAGCAGTGGTTGTGATTGATTGACTGGTAGCTCAATGTTTCCCTTTCCAAAGCACCTACACTGTGTTTTCATTAGTGGCTCTTTACATGCCCCCCCTTACAACCGAGGGTACGCATTTCTCCACACTCCCTTCACCATTTGTTTTTTGCAGCATTTTTCCTAATGGCCATTCTGACTGCTGTGAGCTGATAGGTTTTTGTAATATGGGTATGCATGTCATTAAAATTTTTAAAATTCGTCATATTCCTATGCTTTTTTCTTTTCTCTTAAAAGAAAAAACCGTGAGTACAATATAGCTCTTGAAATTGTCTTCTTCGAAGGTTGCCCTCTTCTGAATTTTTTGGTCGATTTTTGACCCCAGAAATTTTCTGGAGGGCAGGTGCCATTTACAGAACTGCTAGTTGGTGAAAATTTAGTGACCTTTTGCAGTGGGTTCAAAGCTGCTGTTGTGGGAAACGGCCACAAGGAGGTAGCACTTCTCCATTCCCCAATCTGGGTACTAGGGCAGCAGAGCCTTTCTGGAAGTCATTGTCCTAGGTTGCAAATTAGAATGGAATTTGCCAGGAGAAATCCCCATAAGTTTATGTCTCATTACTTCTTCTTGGTTTTTAATTTTTTTTTTAATCTGGGTAAAGTTTAGAATATTGTTTGTCCTAGGTGTACACAATCTGGTTCATTTGTACATTATGTCTGTCTATTAATGTACAGATCCTCTTCCCATGTAAAATATTACAGTGTTCCGTCGACCTCCCTTGCTATATGTTCGGTCTCTTTGATACATGTATATAATATGTATGTGTATATGTATAGTAACACTAATCTTCATTTCTCAATTTCCCCCCTCCTTTCCTTTCAGATGAGGATAGTTTGTTTTCTAAGCCTGTGAGTGTCTTTCTCTTTGGAAATATGTTCATCTGTGTCAGTTATTAGATAATGCCATAAGTGACAATATAGGATATAGGTGTTTTGCCTTCCGACCTACTTCATGTTTTGTGATTATCTCCAGGCTCATGTACGGTGCCTCAAAGAGCAGTGCTTCAATGTTTTCCATGGCTAATATTCCATTGTGTGCATGGACCACTTCTTCTTGGTGCATTCCTCTGTTGATGGACATTTTCGTTGCTTCCAAGTGTTGCCTCTGGTAAGTATTGCTGGAGTGCAGGATTGCCAGCCTGTGATTTTTGATTTTCATTTTCTCAGGTGATAGACCCAGCAGTGGGTATGATTGATTGACTGGTATGGTAGCTCAACGTTTACCTTTTCAAGGCACCTCAATTGTGTTTTCATTAGTGGCTCTTACCATGTCCCCCTTAGAATCGAGGGTATGCATTTCTCCACAATCACGTCAGCATTTATTGTTTGCAGCATTTTTGTTGATGGCCATTCTGACTGGTGTGAGCTGATAGGTTTTTGTAATTTGGGTTTACATGTCTGTAAAAATTCCTACAATTCATCATTTCTCCACGGCCTTTTCTTTTCTGTTAAAAGAAAAAAGCAAAAAAGGGTTAGTATAATATACCTCTTCCAATTTTCCTTTTGGGAGGTTGCACTCTAGAAATTTTTGGTCGATTTTCGACCTCAGCATTTTTTGGAGGGCCGGTGTCATTTACAGACCTGCAGTTGGTGAATATTTAGTGACCTTTTGCAGTGGGTTTAAAGCTGCTGTTGTGGGAAACGGCCACAAGGATGCAGCATTTCTCCATTCCCAAATCTGGGTACTAGGGCAGCAGAGCCGTTCTGGAAGTCGTTTGCCTAGGTTGTAAATTTGAATGGAATGTGCCAGGAAAACCCCCCATAAGTTTATGTCTCATTACTCCTAGTTCGTTGTTTTAATTTTTTCAGTTGGGGTAATGGTTAGAATGTTGCTTGTCCAAGGTGTACACACTCTGGTTCATCTCCATATTCTATATACCTATTTATGTAGAGATCCTCTCCCCGTGTAAATTATTACAGAGTGTTCCGTAAACCTTCCTTGCTATATGGTCGGTCTTTTTGATATATGTATATCATATGTATTTGTATACATATGGTAAGACTAATCTTCATTTATCCATTTCCCCCACCTTTCCTTTTAGATAAGCATAGTTTTTTTTTTTTTAATAAGTCTGTGATTGACTTTCTCTGTGGAAATATGTTCATTTGTGTCTGTTATTAGATAACGCCTATAAGTGATATCATAGGATATAGGACTTTTACTTTCCGACTTACCTCATGTTCTGTGATTATCTCTAAGATCATCTATGGTGCCTCAAAGAGCACTGTTTCATTGTTTTCCATGGCTAGTTTTCATTGTGTACATGGACCACTTCTTCTTTATCCTTTCATCTGTTGATGGACATTTTGGTTGCTTCACTGTCTTGTCTATTGTGAATAAGGCCGCAGTGCAGCTTTTGCAGCCCGGGTCTTCTTCATTCTGGTCTTCTCAGGTGAGAGGCCCATTGGTGCACCTGCTGGATTGAATGATACCTCAATTTTTCCTTTTAAACGCAGCTCCTTTCTGTTCTCATTATTAGCGTTTAACCCTTTTACATCTCACCAGCAGCTAGAGGGTACACAGTTCTCTGAAACCTCTTCAGCATTTATTGTTTGTAGACTTTTTGCCAATGGTCAGTCGACTGGTGCGAGTTGAAAACCTTTTGTAGATTAGATTGCATGAGTCTAATACTTCCTGAGGCTGAGCTTTTATCCGTTTTCCTTTCTTTAAAAAGAGAGTGAGTAAAACTTACCTCTTCATAGTATCTTCTTGAAAATGTTGCCTGTTTTGAATTTTTTTTTATCCTTTCCCTACCTCAGCACAATTTTGAGGGCAGGTGTCCTTTACAGCCCTGAGTCCTTGTGAATGGTAAGTGACCATTAGCTGTGGGTTAAAAGCTGCTCTTGCGGGAATCGGCCACAAGGCGGCAGCATTTCTCCTTTACCAAATCTGGTTACTAGGGCAACAGAGCCTTACTGGAAGTGGTGTTCTAGGTTGTAAATTAGAATGGAATGTGCGAGGAAAAAGCCCTTTAAGTTTATGTCTCATTACTTCTTGTTGGTATTTTTAACTTAATTGTTATTTTTTATCACAGCAAACTTGATTACAATGTTTTGTTTGTTCTCGGTGTGCAAGATGTGGTTCTTTCACACATATACATATATCTATTCTTCTTCGGATCCTTTTCCCATGTAGGTTATGACACAATGTTGAGTAGTCTTCTCTTGGTATTGCGTAGGTCTTTGGTGATTATATATTTCACATGTGTTTGTATCTCTCTGTTAACCTCAATATGGTAAGGTATCCAATCCTCACACCTTTCTATTTGGTGAACCATAAGTTTTTTTAATGAATCTATGATAGTGTTTCTCTGTGGAAATATCTTTGTTTGTATCATTTTTTAGGTAACCCCTATATGTGATATGATAGGATATGTGTCTTTCTCTTTCTCACTTGCTCCAAATTGCGTGATTACTTCTAGACTCATCTATGGTGCTGCAAATGGCATTGTTTCATTTTTTCACTAGCTCATATTCCATCTGTACAGGTAGCAGTTCTTCTTTGTCCACCCATCTGTCGGTGGACCTTTTGGTTACTTCCATATCTTGGCTATTGTAATACTATGCAATGCAGATTTGCGTGCCTGTGTCCTTCCAATTCTGTCTTCTTAGTTTAGAGGTCCAGGAATAGGTCCGCTGGATCATATGGTAGCTCAATGTTGACCTTTTAAAGGCACCTCTGTCCTGTTCTCCTTAGTGGCTCTTTCCAGGTTACGTCCCACTTAAAGTGGAGGGTATGTATTTCTTCCCAGCACCTTCAGCATTTATTCTTTGTAGTTTCTGCTGATGGTTATTCTGAGTGGTGTGAGCTGATACCTCTTTGTGGTTGAATTTGCATGTGTCTCATAATGCGTAGAAATTGAGCTTTAAGACATGTGCTTTTTATTTTTCCAGCTGTGATTAGAGCTTATTTCTTCAAAGTGTTTTCTTAAAGTATGTGTCACCACTTGCAATATTTTGGCCATTATCTCCCTCAAGACATTTTGAGGGCAGGTTTCATTTACAGCCCTGCAGTACTTGTTCGTATGAAGTGACCATTAGCTCAGGCTTTAAACCTGCTTTTGCAGGTATCGGCCAAAGAGCGGCAGCCTTTCTACGTTCCCCTTGCTGGTACTAGGGAAACAGACCTACCGGCCGGTGGTGTTCTTCGGTTATAAATTAGAGTGCAATGTGCCCGGATAAACCCACAAATGTTGATGTCTCCTTGCTTTTGTTTGTTTTTAAATTGAGTTTATATTTATTATTAGAGTAATATTCCATTGTGTACGTGGACCACTCCTTCTTGGTGCATTCCTCGGTTGATGGACATTTTCATTGCTTCCAAGTGCTGGCTATGGTAAATCTTGCTGGCGTACAGGTGTGCCAGCCTGTGACTTTTGGATTCTCATTTTTGCAGGTGCTAGGCCAAGCAGTGGTTGTGATTGATTGACTGGTAGCTCAATGTTTCCCTTTCCAAAGCACCTACACTGTGTTTTCATTAGTGGCTCTTTACATGCCCCCCCTTACAACCGAGGGTACGCATTTCTCCACACTCCCTTCACCATTTGTTTTTTGCAGCATTTTTCCTAATGGCCATTCTGACTGCTGTGAGCTGATAGGTTTTTGTAATATGGGTATGCATGTCATTAAAATTTTTAAAATTCGTCATATTCCTATGCTTTTTTCTTTTCTCTTAAAAGAAAAAACCGTGAGTACAATATAGCTCTTGAAATTGTCTTCTTCGAAGGTTGCCCTCTTCTGAATTTTTTGGTCGATTTTTGACCCCAGAAATTTTCTGGAGGGCAGGTGCCATTTACAGAACTGCTAGTTGGTGAAAATTTAGTGACCTTTTGCAGTGGGTTCAAAGCTGCTGTTGTGGGAAACGGCCACAAGGAGGTAGCACTTCTCCATTCCCCAATCTGGGTACTAGGGCAGCAGAGCCTTTCTGGAAGTCATTGTCCTAGGTTGCAAATTAGAATGGAATTTGCCAGGAGAAATCCCCATAAGTTTATGTCTCATTACTTCTTCTTGGTTTTTAATTTTTTTTTTAATCTGGGTAAAGTTTAGAATATTGTTTGTCCTAGGTGTACACAATCTGGTTCATTTGTACATTATGTCTGTCTCTTAATGTACAGATCCTCTTCCCATGTAAAATATTACAGTGTTCCGTCGACCTCCCTTGCTATATGTTCGGTCTCTTTGATACATGTATATAATATGTATGTGTATATGTATAGTAACACTAATCTTCATTTCTCAATTTCCCCCCTCCTTTCCTTTCAGATGAGGATAGTTTGTTTTCTAAGCCTGTGAGTGTCTTTCTCTTTGGAAATATGTTCATCTGTGTCAGTTATTAGATAATGCCATAAGTGACAATATAGGATATAGGTGTTTTGCCTTCCGACCTACTTCATGTTTTGTGATTATCTCCAGGCTCATGTACGGTGCCTCAAAGAGCAGTGCTTCAATGTTTTCCATGGCTAATATTCCATTGTGTGCATGGACCACTTCTTCTTGGTGCATTCCTCTGTTGATGGACATTTTCGTTGCTTCCAAGTGTTGCCTCTGGTAAGTATTGCTGGAGTGCAGGATTGCCAGCCTGTGATTTTTGATTTTCATTTTCTCAGGTGATAGACCCAGCAGTGGGTATGATTGATTGACTGGTATGGTAGCTCAACGTTTACCTTTTCAAGGCACCTCAATTGTGTTTTCATTAGTGGCTCTTACCATGTCCCCCTTAGAATCGAGGGTATGCATTTCTCCACAATCACGTCAGCATTTATTGTTTGCAGCATTTTTGTTGATGGCCATTCTGACTGGTGTGAGCTGATAGGTTTTTGTAATTTGGGTTTACATGTCTGTAAAAATTCCTACAATTCATCATTTCTCCACGGCCTTTTCTTTTCTGTTAAAAGAAAAAAGCAAAAAAGGGTTAGTATAATATACCTCTTCCAATTTTCCTTTTGGGAGGTTGCACTCTAGAAATTTTTGGTCGATTTTCGACCTCAGCATTTTTTGGAGGGCCGGTGTCATTTACAGACCTGCAGTTGGTGAATATTTAGTGACCTTTTGCAGTGGGTTTAAAGCTGCTGTTGTGGGAAACGGCCACAAGGATGCAGCATTTCTCCATTCCCAAATCTGGGTACTAGGGCAGCAGAGCCGTTCTGGAAGTCGTTTGCCTAGGTTGTAAATTTGAATGGAATGTGCCAGGAAAACCCCCCATAAGTTTATGTCTCATTACTCCTAGTTCGTTGTTTTAATTTTTTCAGTTGGGGTAATGGTTAGAATGTTGCTTGTCCAAGGTGTACACACTCTGGTTCATCTCCATATTCTATATACCTATTTATGTAGAGATCCTCTCCCCGTGTAAATTATTACAGAGTGTTCCGTAAACCTTCCTTGCTATATGGTCGGTCTTTTTGATATATGTATATCATATGTATTTGTATACATATGGTAAGACTAATCTTCATTTATCCATTTCCCCCACCTTTCCTTTTAGATAAGCATAGTTTTTTTTTTTAATAAGTCTGTGATTGACTTTCTCTGTGGAAATATGTTCATTTGTGTCTGTTATTAGATAACGCCTATAAGTGATATCATAGGATATAGGACTTTTACTTTCCGACTTACCTCATGTTCTGTGATTATCTCTAAGATCATCTATGGTGCCTCAAAGAGCACTGTTTCATTGTTTTCCATGGCTAGTTTTCATTGTGTACATGGACCACTTCTTCTTTATCCTTTCATCTGTTGATGGACATTTTGGTTGCTTCACTGTCTTGTCTATTGTGAATAAGGCCGCAGTGCAGCTTTTGCAGCCCGGGTCTTCTTCATTCTGGTCTTCTCAGGTGAGAGGCCCATTGGTGCACCTGCTGGATTGAATGATACCTCAATTTTTCCTTTTAAACGCAGCTCCTTTCTGTTCTCATTATTAGCGTTTAACCCTTTTACATCTCACCAGAAGCTAGAGGGTACACAGTTCTCTGAAACCTCTTCAGCATTTATTGTTTGTAGACTTTTTGCCAATGGTCAGTCGACTGGTGCGAGTTGAAAACCTTTTGTAGATTAGATTGCATGAGTCTAATACTTCCTGAGGCTGAGCTTTTATCCGTTTTCCTTTCTTTAAAAAGAGAGTGAGTAAAACTTACCTCTTCATAGTATCTTCTTGAAAATGTTGCCTGTTTTGAATTTTTTTTTATCCTTTCCCTACCTCAGCACAATTTTGAGGGCAGGTGTCCTTTACAGCCCTGAGTCCTTGTGAATGGTAAGTGACCATTAGCTGTGGGTTAAAAGCTGCTCTTGCGGGAATCGGCCACAAGGCGGCAGCATTTCTCCTTTACCAAATCTGGTTACTAGGGCAACAGAGCCTTACTGGAAGTGGTGTTCTAGGTTGTAAATTAGAATGGAATGTGCGAGGAAAAAGCCCTTTAAGTTTATGTCTCATTACTTCTTGTTGGTATTTTTAACTTAATTGTTATTTTTTATCACAGCAAACTTGATTACAATGTTTTGTTTGTTCTCGGTGTGCAAGATGTGGTTCTTTCACACATATACATATATCTATTCTTCTTCGGATCCTTTTCCCATGTAGGTTATGACACAATGTTGAGTAGTCTTCTCTTGGTATTGCGTAGGTCTTTGGTGATTATATATTTCACATGTGTTTGTATCTCTCTGTTAACCTCAATATGGTAAGGTATCCAATCCTCACACCTTTCTATTTGGTGAACCATAAGTTTTTTTAATGAATCTATGATAGTGTTTCTCTGTGGAAATATCTTTGTTTGTATCATTTTTTAGGTAACCCCTATATGTGATATGATAGGATATGTGTCTTTCTCTTTCTCACTTGCTCCAAATTGCGTGATTACTTCTAGACTCATCTATGGTGCTGCAAATGGCATTGTTTCATTTTTTCACTAGCTCATATTCCATCTGTACAGGTAGCAGTTCTTCTTTGTCCACCCATCTGTCAGTGGACCTTTTGGTTACTTCCATATCTTGGCTATTGTAATACTATGCAATGCAGATTTGCGTGCCTGTGTCCTTCCAATTCTGTCTTCTTAGTTTAGAGGTCCAGGAATAGGTCCGCTGGATCATATGGTAGCTCAATGTTGACCTTTTAAAGGCACCTCTGTCCTGTTCTCCTTAGTGGCTCTTTCCAGGTTACGTCCCCCTTAAAGTGGAGGGTATGTATTTCTTCCCAGCACCTTCAGCATTTATTCTTTGTAGTTTCTGCTGATGGTTATTCTGAGTGGTGTGAGCTGATACCTCTTTGTGGTTGAATTTGCATGTGTCTCATAATGCGTAGAAATTGAGCTTTAAGACATGTGCTTTTTATTTTTCCAGCTGTGATTAGAGCTTATTTCTTCAAAGTGTTTCCTTAAAGTATGTGTCACCACTTGCAATATTTTGGCCATTATCTCCCTCAAGACATTTTGAGGGCAGGTTTCATTTACAGCCCTGCAGTACTTGTTCGTATGAAGTGACCATTAGCTCAGGCTTTAAACCTGCTTTTGCAGGTATCGGCCAAAGAGCGGCAGCCTTTCTACGTTCCCCTTGCTGGTACTAGGGAAACAGACCTACCGGCCGGTGGTGTTCTTCGGTTATAAATTAGAGTGCAATGTGCCCGGATAAACCCACAAATGTTGATGTCTCCTTGCTTTTGTTTGTTTTTAAATTGAGTTTATATTTATTATTAGAGTAATATTCCATTGTGTACGTGGACCACTTCTTCTTGGTGCATTCCTCGGTTGATGGACATTTTCATTGCTTCCAAGTGCTGGCTATGGTAAATCTTGCTGGCGTACAGGTGTGCCAGCCTGTGACTTTTGGATTCTCATTTTTGCAGGTGCTAGGCCAAGCAGTGGTTGTGATTGATTGACTGGTAGCTCAATGTTTCCCTTTCCAAAGCACCTACACTGTGTTTTCATTAGTGGCTCTTTACATGCCCCCCCTTACAACCGAGGGTACGCATTTCTCCACACTCCCTTCACCATTTGTTTTTTGCAGCATTTTTCCTAATGGCCATTCTGACTGCTGTGAGCTGATAGGTTTTTGTAATATGGGTATGCATGTCATTAAAATTTTTAAAATTCGTCATATTCCTATGCTTTTTTCTTTTCTCTTAAAAGAAAAAACCGTGAGTACAATATAGCTCTTGAAATTGTCTTCTTCGAAGGTTGCCCTCTTCTGAATTTTTTGGTCGATTTTTGACCCCAGAAATTTTCTGGAGGGCAGGTGCCATTTACAGAACTGCTAGTTGGTGAAAATTTAGTGACCTTTTGCAGTGGGTTCAAAGCTGCTGTTGTGGGAAACGGCCACAAGGAGGTAGCACTTCTCCATTCCCCAATCTGGGTACTAGGGCAGCAGAGCCTTTCTGGAAGTCATTGTCCTAGGTTGCAAATTAGAATGGAATTTGCCAGGAGAAATCCCCATAAGTTTATGTCTCATTACTTCTTCTTGGTTTTTAATTTTTTTTTTAATCTGGGTAAAGTTTAGAATATTGTTTGTCCTAGGTGTACACAATCTGGTTCATTTGTACATTATGTCTGTCTATTAATGTACAGATCCTCTTCCCATGTAAAATATTACAGTGTTCCGTCGACCTCCCTTGCTATATGTTCGGTCTCTTTGATACATGTATATAATATGTATGTGTATATGTATAGTAACACTAATCTTCATTTCTCAATTTCCCCCCTCCTTTCCTTTCAGATGAGGATAGTTTGTTTTCTAAGCCTGTGAGTGTCTTTCTCTTTGGAAATATGTTCATCTGTGTCAGTTATTAGATAATGCCATAAGTGACAATATAGGATATAGGTGTTTTGCCTTCCGACCTACTTCATGTTTTGTGATTATCTCCAGGCTCATGTACGGTGCCTCAAAGAGCAGTGCTTCAATGTTTTCCATGGCTAATATTCCATTGTGTGCATGGACCACTTCTTCTTGGTGCATTCCTCTGTTGATGGACATTTTCGTTGCTTCCAAGTGTTGCCTCTGGTAAGTATTGCTGGAGTGCAGGATTGCCAGCCTGTGATTTTTGATTTTCATTTTCTCAGGTGATAGACCCAGCAGTGGGTATGATTGATTGACTGGTATGGTAGCTCAACGTTTACCTTTTCAAGGCACCTCAATTGTGTTTTCATTAGTGGCTCTTACCATGTCCCCCTTAGAATCGAGGGTATGCATTTCTCCACAATCACGTCAGCATTTATTGTTTGCAGCATTTTTGTTGATGGCCATTCTGACTGGTGTGAGCTGATAGGTTTTTGTAATTTGGGTTTACATGTCTGTAAAAATTCCTACAATTCATCATTTCTCCACGGCCTTTTCTTTTCTGTTAAAAGAAAAAAGCAAAAAAGGGTTAGTATAATATACCTCTTCCAATTTTCCTTTTGGGAGGTTGCACTCTAGAAATTTTTGGTCGATTTTCGACCTCAGCATTTTTTGGAGGGCCGGTGTCATTTACAGACCTGCAGTTGGTGAATATTTAGTGACCTTTTGCAGTGGGTTTAAAGCTGCTGTTGTGGGAAACGGCCACAAGGATGCAGCATTTCTCCATTCCCAAATCTGGGTACTAGGGCAGCAGAGCCGTTCTGGAAGTCGTTTGCCTAGGTTGTAAATTTGAATGGAATGTGCCAGGAAAACCCCCCATAAGTTTATGTCTCATTACTCCTAGTTCGTTGTTTTAATTTTTTCAGTTGGGGTAATGGTTAGAATGTTGCTTGTCCAAGGTGTACACACTCTGGTTCATCTACATATTCTATATACCTATTTATGTAGAGATCCTCTCCCCGTGTAAATTATTACAGAGTGTTCCGTAAACCTTCCTTGCTATATGGTCGGTCTTTTTGATATATGTATATCATATGTATTTGTATAAATATGGTAAGACTAATCTTCATTTATCCATTTCCCCCACCTTTCCTTTTAGATAAGCATAGTTTTTTTTTTTTTAATAAGTCTGTGATTGACTTTCTCTGTGGAAATATGTTCATTTGTGTCTGTTATTAGATAACGCCTATAAGTGATATCATAGGATATAGGACTTTTACTTTCCGACTTACCTCATGTTCTGTGATTATCTCTAAGATCATCTATGGTGCCTCAAAGAGCACTGTTTCATTGTTTTCCATGGCTA
The DNA here is from genome assembly GCF_965194825.1 of Balaenoptera physalus. Classification (NCBI taxonomy): domain Eukaryota; kingdom Metazoa; phylum Chordata; class Mammalia; order Artiodactyla; family Balaenopteridae; genus Balaenoptera; species Balaenoptera physalus. The sequence goes on along the minus strand of NW_028124353.1, from coordinate 39,209 downwards.
GTTTTCATTGTGTACATGGACCACTTCTTCTTTATCCTTTCATCTGTTGATGGACATTTTGGTTGCTTCACTGTCTTGTCTATTGTGAATAAGGCTGCAGTGCAGCTTTTGCAGCCCGGGTCTTCTTCATTCTGGTCTTCTCAGGTGAGAGGCCCATTGGTGCACCTGCTGGATTGAATGATACCTCAATTTTTCCTTTTAAACGCAGCTCCTTTCTGTTCTCATTATTAGCGTTTAACCCTTTTACATCTCACCAGCAGCTAGAGGGTACACAGTTCTCTGAAACCTCTTCAGCATTTATTGTTTGTAGACTTTTTGCCAATGGTCAGTCGACTGGTGCGAGTTGAAAACCTTTTGTAGATTAGATTGCATGAGTCTAATACTTCCTGAGGCTGAGCTTTTATCCGTTTTCCTTTCTTTAAAAAGAGAGTGAGTAAAACTTACCTCTTCATAGTATCTTCTTGAAAATGTTGCCTGTTTTGAATTTTTTTTTATCCTTTCCCTACCTCAGCACAATTTTGAGGGCAGGTGTCCTTTACAGCCCTGAGTCCTTGTGAATGGTAAGTGACCATTAGCTGTGGGTTAAAAGCTGCTCTTGCGGGAATCGGCCACAAGGCGGCAGCATTTCTCCTTTACCAAATCTGGTTACTAGGGCAACAGAGCCTTACTGGAAGTGGTGTTCTAGGTTGTAAATTAGAATGGAATGTGCGAGGAAAAAGCCCTTTAAGTTTATGTCTCATTACTTCTTGTTGGTATTTTTAACTTAATTGTTATTTTTTATCACAGCAAACTTGATTACAATGTTTTGTTTGTTCTCGGTGTGCAAGATGTGGTTCTTTCACACATATACATATATCTATTCTTCTTCGGATCCTTTTCCCATGTAGGTTATGACACAATGTTGAGTAGTCTTCTCTTGGTATTGCGTAGGTCTTTGGTGATTATATATTTCACATGTGTTTGTATCTCTCTGTTAACCTCAATATGGTAAGGTATCCAATCCTCACACCTTTCTATTTGGTGAACCATAAGTTTTTTTAATGAATCTATGATAGTGTTTCTCTGTGGAAATATCTTTGTTTGTATCATTTTTTAGGTAACCCCTATATGTGATATGATAGGATATGTGTCTTTCTCTTTCTCACTTGCTCCAAATTGCGTGATTACTTCTAGACTCATCTATGGTGCTGCAAATGGCATTGTTTCATTTTTTCACTAGCTCATATTCCATCTGTACAGGTAGCAGTTCTTCTTTGTCCACCCATCTGTCGGTGGACCTTTTGGTTACTTCCATATCTTGGCTATTGTAATACTATGCAATGCAGATTTGCGTGCCTGTGTCCTTCCAATTCTGTCTTCTTAGTTTAGAGGTCCAGGAATAGGTCCGCTGGATCATATGGTAGCTCAATGTTGACCTTTTAAAGGCACCTCTGTTCTGTTCTCCTTAGTGGCTCTTTCCAGGTTACGTCCCACTTAAAGTGGAGGGTATGTATTTCTTCCCAGCACCTTCAGCATTTATTCTTTGTAGTTTCTGCTGATGGTTATTCTGAGTGGTGTGAGCTGATACCTCTTTGTGGTTGAATTTGCATGTGTCTCATAATGCGTAGAAATTGAGCTTTAAGACATGTGCTTTTTATTTTTCCAGCTGTGATTAGAGCTTATTTCTTCAAAGTGTTTTCTTAAAGTATGTGTCACCACTTGCAATATTTTGGCCATTATCTCCCTCAAGACATTTTGAGGGCAGGTTTCATTTACAGCCCTGCAGTACTAGTTCGTATGAAGTGACCATTAGCTCAGGCTTTAAACCTGCTTTTGCAGGTATCGGCCAAAGAGCGGCAGCCTTTCTACGTTCCCCTTGCTGGTACTAGGGAAACAGACCTACCGGCCGGTGGTGTTCTTCGGTTATAAATTAGAGTGCAATGTGCCCGGATAAACCCACAAATGTTGATGTCTCCTTGCTTTTGTTTGTTTTTAAATTGAGTTTATATTTATTATTAGAGTAATATTCCATTGTGTACGTGGACCACTCCTTCTTGGTGCATTCCTCGGTTGATGGACATTTTCATTGCTTCCAAGTGCTGGCTATGGTAAATCTTGCTGGCGTACAGGTGTGCCAGCCTGTGACTTTTGGATTCTCATTTTTGCAGGTGCTAGGCCAAGCAGTGGTTGTGATTGATTGACTGGTAGCTCAATGTTTCCCTTTCCAAAGCACCTACACTGTGTTTTCATTAGTGGCTCTTTACATGCCCCCCCTTACAACCGAGGGTACGCATTTCTCCACACTCCCTTCACCATTTGTTTTTTGCAGCATTTTTCCTAATGGCTATTCTGACTGCTGTGAGCTGATAGGTTTTTGTAATATGGGTATGCATGTCATTAAAATTTTTAAAATTCGTCATATTCCTATGCTTTTTTCTTTTCTCTTAAAAGAAAAAACCGTGAGTACAATATAGCTCTTGAAATTGTCTTCTTCGAAGGTTGCCCTCTTCTGAATTTTTTGGTCGATTTTTGACCCCAGAAATTTTCTGGAGGGCAGGTGCCATTTACAGAACTGCTAGTTGGTGAAAATTTAGTGACCTTTTGCAGTGGGTTCAAAGCTGCTGTTGTGGGAAACGGCCACAAGGAGGTAGCACTTCTCCATTCCCCAATCTGGGTACTAGGGCAGCAGAGCCTTTCTGGAAGTCATTGTCCTAGGTTGCAAATTAGAATGGAATTTGCCAGGAGAAATCCCCATAAGTTTATGTCTCATTACTTCTTCTTGGTTTTTAAATTTTTTTTTAATCTGGGTAAAGTTTAGAATATTGTTTGTCCTAGGTGTACACAATCTGGTTCATTTGTACATTATGTCTGTCTATTAATGTACAGATCCTCTTCCCATGTAAAATATTACAGTGTTCCGTCGACCTCCCTTGCTATATGTTCGGTCTCTTTGATACATGTATATAATATGTATGTGTATATGTATAGTAACACTAATCTTCATTTCTCAATTTCCCCCCTCCTTTCCTTTCAGATGAGGATAGTTTGTTTTCTAAGCCTGTGAGTGTCTTTCTCTTTGGAAATATGTTCATCTGTGTCAGTTATTAGATAATGCCATAAGTGACAATATAGGATATAGGTGTTTTGCCTTCCGACCTACTTCATGTTTTGTGATTATCTCCAGGCTCATGTACGGTGCCTCAAAGAGCAGTGCTTCAATGTTTTCCATGGCTAATATTCCATTGTGTGCATGGACCACTTCTTCTTGGTGCATTCCTCTGTTGATGGACATTTTCGTTGCTTCCAAGTGTTGCCTCTGGTAAGTATTGCTGGAGTGCAGGATTGCCAGCCTGTGATTTTTGATTTTCATTTTCTCAGGTGATAGACCCAGCAGTGGGTATGATTGATTGACTGGTATGGTAGCTCAACGTTTACCTTTTCAAGGCACCTCAATTGTGTTTTCATTAGTGGCTCTTACCATGTCCCCCTTAGAATCGAGGGTATGCATTTCTCCACAATCACGTCAGCATTTATTGTTTGCAGCATTTTTGTTGATGGCCATTCTGACTGGTGTGAGCTGATAGGTTTTTGTAATTTGGGTTTACATGTCTGTAAAAATTCCTACAATTCATCATTTCTCCACGGCCTTTTCTTTTCTGTTAAAAGAAAAAAGCAAAAAAGGGTTAGTATAATATACCTCTTCCAATTTTCCTTTTGGGAGGTTGCACTCTAGAAATTTTTGGTCGATTTTCGACCTCAGCATTTTTTGGAGGGCCGGTGTCATTTACAGACCTGCAGTTGGTGAATATTTAGTGACCTTTTGCAGTGGGTTTAAAGCTGCTGTTGTGGGAAACGGCCACAAGGATGCAGCATTTCTCCATTCCCAAATCTGGGTACTAGGGCAGCAGAGCCGTTCTGGAAGTCGTTTGCCTAGGTTGTAAATTTGAATGGAATGTGCCAGGAAAACCCCCCATAAGTTTATGTCTCATTACTCCTAGTTCGTTGTTTTAATTTTTTCAATTTGGGTAATGGTTAGAATGTTGCTTGTCCAAGGTGTACACACTCTGGTTCATCTACATATTCTATATACCTATTTATGTAGAGATCCTCTTGCCGTGTAAATTATTACAGAGTGTTCCGTCAACCTTTCTTGCTATATGGTCGGTCTTTTTGATATATGTATATCATATGTATTTTTATACATATGGTAACACTAATCTTCATTTATCCATTTCCCCCACCTTTCCTTTCAGATAAGCATAGTTTTTTTTTTTTTGAGTAAGTCTGTGATTGACTTTCTCTGTGGAAATATGTTCATTTGTGTCAGTTATTAGATAACGCCTATAAGTGATATCATAGGATATAGGACTTTTACTTTCCGACTTACCTCATGTTATGTGATTATCTCCAAGATCATCTATGGTGCCTCAAAGAGCACTGTTTCATTGTTTTCCATGGCTAGTTTTCATTGTGTACATGGACCACTTCTTCTTTATCCTTTCATCTGTTGATGGACATTTTGGTTGCTTCACTGTCTTGTCTATTGTGAATAAGGCTGCAGTGCAGCTTTTGCAGCCCGGGTCTTCTTCATTCTGGTCTTCTCAGGTGAGAGGCCCATTGGTGCACCTGCTGGATTGAATGATACCTCAATTTTTCCTTTTAAACGCAGCTCCTTTCTGTTCTCATTATTAGCGTTTAACCCTTTTACATCTCACCAGCAGCTAGAGGGTACACAGTTCTCTGAAACCTCTTCAGCATTTATTGTTTGTAGACTTTTTGCCAATGGTCAGTCGACTGGTGCGAGTTGAAAACCTTTTGTAGATTAGATTGCATGAGTCTAATACTTCCTGAGGCTGAGCTTTTATCCGTTTTCCTTTCTTTAAAAAGAGAGTGAGTAAAACTTACCTCTTCATAGTATCTTCTTGAAAATGTTGCCTGTTTTGAATTTTTTTTTATCCTTTCCCTACCTCAGCACAATTTTGAGGGCAGGTGTCCTTTACAGCCCTGAGTCCTTGTGAATGGTAAGTGACCATTAGCTGTGGGTTAAAAGCTGCTCTTGCGGGAATCGGCCACAAGGCGGCAGCATTTCTCCTTTACCAAATCTGGTTACTAGGGCAACAGAGCCTTACTGGAAGTGGTGTTCTAGGTTGTAAATTAGAATGGAATGTGCGAGGAAAAAGCCCTTTAAGTTTATGTCTCATTACTTCTTGTTGGTATTTTTAACTTAATTGTTATTTTTTATCACAGCAAACTTGATTACAATGTTTTGTTTGTTCTCGGTGTGCAAGATGTGGTTCTTTCACACATATACATATATCTATTCTTCTTCGGATCCTTTTCCCATGTAGGTTATGACACAATGTTGAGTAGTCTTCTCTTGGTATTGCGTAGGTCTTTGGTGATTATATATTTCACATGTGTTTGTATCTCTCTGTTAACCTCAATATGGTAAGGTATCCAATCCTCACACCTTTCTATTTGGTGAACCATAAGTTTTTTTAAATGAATCTATGATAGTGTTTCTCTGTGGAAATATCTTTGTTTGTATCATTTTTTAGGTAACCCCTATATGTGATATGATAGGATATGTGTCTTTCTCTTTCTCACTTGCTCCAAATTGCGTGATTACTTCTAGACTCATCTATGGTGCTGCAAATGGCATTGTTTCATTTTTTCACTAGCTCATATTCCATCTGTACAGGTAGCAGTTCTTCTTTGTCCACCCATCTGTCGGTGGACCTTTTGGTTACTTCCATATCTTGGCTATTGTAATACTATGCAATGCAGATTTGCGTGCCTGTGTCCTTCCAATTCTGTCTTCTTAGTTTAGAGGTCCAGGAATAGGTCCGCTGGATCATATGGTAGCTCAATGTTGACCTTTTAAAGGCACCTCTGTCCTGTTCTCCTTAGTGGCTCTTTCCAGGTTACGTCCCCCTTAAAGTGGAGGGTATGTATTTCTTCCCAGCACCTTCAGCATTTATTCTTTGTAGTTTCTGCTGATGGTTATTCTGAGTGGTGTGAGCTGATACCTCTTTGTGGTTGAATTTGCATGTGTCTCATAATGCGTAGAAATTGAGCTTTAAGACATGTGCTTTTTATTTTTCCAGCTGTGATTAGAGCTTATTTCTTCAAAGTGTTTCCTTAAAGTATGTGTCACCACTTGCAATATTTTGGCCATTATCTCCCTCAAGACATTTTGAGGGCAGGTTTCATTTACAGCCCTGCAGTACTTGTTCGTATGAAGTGACCATTAGCTCAGGCTTTAAACCTGCTTTTGCAGGTATCGGCCAAAGAGCGGCAGCCTTTCTACGTTCCCCTTGCTGGTACTAGGGAAACAGACCTACCGGCCGGTGGTGTTCTTCGGTTATAAATTAGAGTGCAATGTGCCCGGATAAACCCACAAATGTTGATGTCTCCTTGCTTTTGTTTGTTTTTAAATTGAGTTTATATTTATTATTAGAGTAATATTCCATTGTGTACGTGGACCACTTCTTCTTGGTGCATTCCTCGGTTGATGGACATTTTCATTGCTTCCAAGTGCTGGCTATGGAAAATCTTGCTGGCGTACAGGTGTGCCAGCCTGTGACTTTTGGATTCTCATTTTTGCAGGTGCTAGGCCAAGCAGTGGTTGTGATTGATTGACTGGTAGCTCAATGTTTCCCTTTCCAAAGCACCTACACTGTGTTTTCATTAGTGGCTCTTTACATGCCCCCCCTTACAACCGAGGGTACGCATTTCTCCACACTCCCTTCACCATTTGTTTTTTGCAGCATTTTTCCTAATGGCCATTCTGACTGCTGTGAGCTGATAGGTTTTTGTAATATGGTTATGCATGTCATTAAAATTTTTAAAATTCGTCATATTCCTATGCTTTTTTCTTTTCTCTTAAAAGAAAAAACCGTGAGTACAATATAGCTCTTGAAATTGTCTTCTTCGAAGGTTGCCCTCTTCTGAATTTTTTGGTCGATTTTTGACCCCAGAAATTTTCTGGAGGGCAGGTGCCATTTACAGAACTGCAAGTTGGTGAAAATTTAGTGACTTTTGCAGTGGGTTCAAAGCTGCTGTTGTGGGAAACGGCCACAAGGAGGTAGCACTTCTCCATTCCCCAATCTGGGTACTAGGGCAGCAGAGCCTTTCTGGAAGTCATTGTCCTAGGTTGCAAATTAGAATGGAATTTGCCAGGAGAAATCCCCATAAGTTTATGTCTCATTACTTCTTCTTGGTTTTTAAATTTTTTTTTAATCTGGGTAAAGTTTAGAATATTGTTTGTCCTAGGTGTACACAATCTGGTTCATTTGTACATTATGTCTGTCTCTTAATGTACAGATCCTCTTCCCATGTAAAATATTACAGTGTTCCGTCGACCTCCCTTGCTATATGTTCGGTCTCTTTGATACATGTATATAATATGTATGTGTATATGTATAGTAACACTAATCTTCATTTCTCAATTTCCCCCCTCCTTTCCTTTCAGATGAGGATAGTTTGTTTTCTAAGCCTGTGAGTGTCTTTCTCTTTGGAAATATGTTCATCTGTGTCAGTTATTAGATAATGCCATAAGTGACAATATAGGATATAGGTGTTTTGCCTTCCGACCTACTTCATGTTTTGTGATTATCTCCAGGCTCATGTACGGTGCCTCAAAGAGCAGTGCTTCAATGTTTTCCATGGCTAATATTCCATTGTGTGCATGGACCACTTCTTCTTGGTGCATTCCTCTGTTGATGGACATTTTCGTTGCTTCCAAGTGTTGCCTCTGGTAAGTATTGCTGGAGTGCAGGATTGCCAGCCTGTGATTTTTGATTTTCATTTTCTCAGGTGATAGACCCAGCAGTGGGTATGATTGATTGACTGGTATGGTAGCTCAACGTTTACCTTTTCAAGGCACCTCAATTGTGTTTTCATTAGTGGCTCTTACCATGTCCCCCTTAGAATCGAGGGTATGCATTTCTCCACAATCACGTCAGCATTTATTGTTTGCAGCATTTTTGTTGATGGCCATTCTGACTGGTGTGAGCTGATAGGTTTTTGTAATTTGGGTTTACATGTCTGTAAAAATTCCTACAATTCATCATTTCTCCACGGCCTTTTCTTTTCTGTTAAAAGAAAAAAGCAAAAAAGGGTTAGTATAATATACCTCTTCCAATTTTCCTTTTGGGAGGTTGCACTCTAGAAATTTTTGGTCGATTTTCGACCTCAGCATTTTTTGGAGGGCCGGTGTCATTTACAGACCTGCAGTTGGTGAATATTTAGTGACCTTTTGCAGTGGGTTTAAAGCTGCTGTTGTGGGAAACGGCCACAAGGATGCAGCATTTCTCCATTCCCAAATCTGGGTACTAGGGCAGCAGAGCCGTTCTGGAAGTCGTTTGCCTAGGTTGTAAATTTGAATGGAATGTGCCAGGAAAACCACCCATAAGTTTATGTCTCATTACTGCTAGTTCGTTGTTTTAATTTTTTCAGTTGCGGTAATGGTTAGAATGTTGCTTGTCCAAGGTGTACACACTCTGGTTCATCTCCATATTCTATATACCTATTTATGTAGAGATCCTCTCCCCGTGTAAATTATTACAGAGTGTTCCGTAAACCTTCCTTGCTATATGGTCGGTCTTTTTGATATATGTATATCAATATGTATTTGTATACATATGCTAAGACTAATCTTCATTTATCCATTTCCCCCACCTTTCCTTTTAGATAAGCATAGTTTTTTTTTTTTTTAATAAGTCTGTGATTGACTTTCTCTGTGGAAATATGTTCATTTGTGTCAGTTATTAGATAACGCCTATAAGTGATATCATAGGATATAGGACTTTTACTTTCCGACTTACCTCATGTTCTGTGATTATCTCTAAGATCATCTATGGTGCCTCAAAGAGCACTGTTTCATTGTTTTCCATGGCTAGTTTTCATTGTGTACATGGACCACTTCTTCTTTATCCTTTCATCTGTTGATGGACATTTTGGTTGCTTCACTGTCTTGTCTATTGTGAATAAGGCTGCAGTGCAGCTTTTGCAGCCCGGTTCTTCTTCATTCTGGTCTTCTCAGGTGAGAGGCCCATTGGTGCACCTGCTGGATTGAATGATACCTCAATTTTTCCTTTTAAACGCAGCTCCTTTCTCTTCTCATTATTAGCGTTTAACCCTTTTACATCTCACCAGCAGCTAGAGGGTACACAGTTCTCTGAAACCTCTTCAGCATTTATTGTTTGTAGACTTTTTGCCAATGGTCAGTCGACTGGTGCGAGTTGAAAACCTTTTGTAGATTAGATTGCATGAGTCTAATACTTCCTGAGGCTGAGCTTTTATCCGTTTTCCTTTCTTTAAAAAGAGAGTGAGTAAAACTTACCTCTTCATAGTATCTTCTTGAAAATGTTGCCTGTTTTGAATTTTTTTTTATCCTTTCCCTACCTCAGCACAATTTTGAGGGCAGGTGTCCTTTACAGCCCTGAGTCCTTGTGAATGGTAAGTGACCATTAGCTGTGGGTTAAAAGCTGCTCTTGCGGGAATCGGCCACAAGGCGGCAGCATTTCTCCTTTACCAAATCTGGTTACTAGGGCAACAGAGCCTTACTGGAAGTGGTGTTCTAGGTTGTAAATTAGAATGGAATGTGCGAGGAAAAAGCCCTTTAAGTTTATGTCTCATTACTTCTTGTTGGTATTTTTAACTTAATTGTTATTTTTTATCACAGCAAACTTGATTACAATGTTTTGTTTGTTCTCGGTGTGCAAGATGTGGTTCTTTCACACATATACATATATCTATTCTTCTTCAGATCCTTTTCCCATGTAGGTTATGACACAATGTTGAGTAGTCTTCTCTTGGTATTGCGTAGGTCTTTGGTGATTATATATTTCACATGTGTTTGTATCTCTCTGTTAACCTCAATATGGTAAGGTATCCAATCCTCACACCTTTCTATTTGGTGAACCATAAGTTTTTTTAAATGAATCTATGATAGTGTTTCTCTGTGGAAATATCTTTGTTTGTATCATTTTTTAGGTAACCCCTATATGTGATATGATAGGATATGTGTCTTTCTCTTTCTCACTTGCTCCAAATTGCGTGATTACTTCTAGACTCATCTATGGTGCTGCAAATGGCATTGTTTCATTTTTTCACTAGCTCATATTCCATCTGTACAGGTAGCAGTTCTTCTTTGTCCACCCATCTGTCGGTGGACCTTTTGGTTACTTCCATATCTTGGCTATTGTAATACTATGCAATGCAGATTTGCGTGCCTGTGTCCTTCCAATTCTGTCTTCTTAGTTTAGAGGTCCAGGAATAGGTCCGCTGGATCATATGGTAGCTCAATGTTGACCTTTTAAAGGCACCTCTGTCCTGTTCTCCTTAGTGGCTCTTTCCAGGTTACGTCCCCCTTAAAGTGGAGGGTATGTATTTCTTCCCAGCACCTTCAGCATTTATTCTTTGTAGTTTCTGCTGATGGTTATTCTGAGTGGTGTGAGCTGATACCTCTTTGTGGTTGAATTTGCATGTGTCTCATAATGCGTAGAAATTGAGCTTTAAGACATGTGCTTTTTATTTTTCCAGCTGTGATTAGAGCTTATTTCTTCAAAGTGTTTCCTTAAAGTATGTGTCACCACTTGCAATATTTTGGCCATTATCTCCCTCAAGACATTTTGAGGGCAGGTTTCATTTACAGCCCTGCAGTACTTGTTCGTATGAAGTGACCATTAGCTCAGGCTTTAAACCTGCTTTTGCAGGTATCGGCCAAAGAGCGGCAGCCTTTCTACGTTCCCCTTGCTGGTACTAGGGAAACAGACCTACCGGCCGGTGGTGTTCTTCGGTTATAAATTAGAGTGCAATGTGCCCGGATAAACCCACAAATGTTGATGTCTCCTTGCTTTTGTTTGTTTTTAAATTGAGTTTATATTTATTATTAGAGTAATATTCCATTGTGTACGTGGACCACTCCTTCTTGGTGCATTCCTCGGTTGATGGACATTTTCATTGCTTCCAAGTGCTGGCTATGGTAAATCTTGCTGGCGTACAGGTGTGCCAGCCTGTGACTTTTGGATTCTCATTTTTGCAGGTGCTAGGCCAAGCAGTGGTTGTGATTGATTGACTGGTAGCTCAATGTTTCCCTTTCCAAAGCACCTACACTGTGTTTTCATTAGTGGCTCTTTACATGCCCCCCCTTACAACCGAGGGTACGCATTTCTCCACACTCCCTTCACCATTTGTTTTTTGCAGCATTTTTCCTAATGGCCATTCTGACTGCTGTGAGCTGATAGGTTTTTGTAATATGGGTATGCATGTCATTAAAATTTTTAAAATTCGTCATATTCCTATGCTTTTTTCTTTTCTCTTAAAAGAAAAAACCGTGAGTACAATATAGCTCTTGAAATTGTCTTCTTCGAAGGTTGCCCTCTTCTGAATTTTTTGGTCGATTTTTGACCCCAGAAATTTTCTGGAGGGCAGGTGCCATTTACAGAACTGCTAGTTGGTGAAAATTTAGTGACCTTTTGCAGTGGGTTCAAAGCTGCTGTTGTGGGAAACGGCCACAAGGAGGTAGCACTTCTCCATTCCCCAATCTGGGTACTAGGGCAGCAGACCCTTTCTGGAAGTCATTGTCCTAGGTTGCAAATTAGAATGGAATTTGCCAGGAGAAATCCCCATAAGTTTATGTCTCATTACTTCTTCTTGGTTTTTAAATTTTTTTTTAATCTGGGTAACGTTTAGAATATTGTTTGTCCTAGGTGTACACAATCTGGTTCATTTGTACATTATGTCTGTCTCTTAATGTACAGATCCTCTTCCCATGTAAAATATTACAGTGTTCCATCGACCTCCCTTGCTATATGTTCGGTCTCTTTGATACATGTATATAATATGTATGTGTATATGTATAGTAACACTAATCTTCATTTCTCAATTTCCCCCCTCCTTTCCTTTCAGATGAGGATAGTTTGTTTTCTAAGCCTGTGAGTGTCTTTCTCTTTGGAAATATGTTCATCTGTGTCAGTTATTAGATAATGCCATAAGTGACAATATAGGATATAGGTGTTTTGCCTTCCGACCTACTTCATGTTTTGTGATTATCTCCAGGCTCATGTACGGTGCCTCAAAGAGCAGTGCTTCAATGTTTTCCATGGCTAATATTCCATTGTGTGCATGGACCACTTCTTCTTGGTGCATTCCTCTGTTGATGGACATTTTCGTTGCTTCCAAGTGTTGCCTCTGGTAAGTATTGCTGGAGTGCAGGATTGCCAGCCTGTGATTTTTGATTTTCATTTTCTCAGGTGATAGACCCAGCAGTGGGTATGATTGATTGACTGGTATGGTAGCTCAACGTTTACCTTTTCAAGGCACCTCAATTGTGTTTTCATTAGTGGCTCTTACCATGTCCCCCTTAGAATCGAGGGTATGCATTTCTCCACAATCACGTCAGCATTTATTGTTTGCAGCATTTTTGTTGATGGCCATTCTGACTGGTGTGAGCTGATAGGTTTTTGTAATTTGGGTTTACATGTCTGTAAAAATTCCTACAATTCATCATTTCTCCACGGCCTTTTCTTTTCTGTTAAAAGAAAAAAGCAAAAAAGGGTTAGTATAATATACCTCTTCCAATTTTCCTTTTGGGAGGTTGCACTCTAGAAATTTTTGGTCGATTTTCGACCTCAGCATTTTTTGGAGGGCCGGTGTCATTTACAGACCTGCAGTTGGTGAATATTTAGTGACCTTTTGCAGTGGGTTTAAAGCTGCTGTTGTGGGAAACGGCCACAAGGATGCAGCATTTCTCCATTCCCAAATCTGGGTACTAGGGCAGCAGAGCCGTTCTGGAAGTCGTTTGCCTAGGTTGTAAATTTGAATGGAATGTGCCAGGAAAACCCCCCATAAGTTTATGTCTCATTACTCCTAGTTCGTTGTTTTAATTTTTTCAATTTGGGTAATGGTTAGAATGTTGCTTGTCCAAGGTGTACACACTCTGGTTCATCTACATATTCTATATACCTATTTATGTAGAGATCCTCTTGCCGTGTAAATTATTACAGAGTGTTCCGTCAACCTTTCTTGCTATATGGTCGGTCTTTTTGATATATGTATATCATATGTATTTGTATACATATGGTAAGACTAATCTTCATTTATCCATTTCCCCCACCTTTCCTTTCAGATAAGCATAGTTTTTTTTTTTTTTGAGTAAGTCTGTGATTGACTTTCTCTGTGGAAATATGTTCATTTGTGTCAGTTATTAGATAACGCCTATAAGTGATATCATAGGATATAGGACTTTTACTTTCCGACTTACCTCATGTTATGTGATTATCTCCAAGATCATCTATGGTGCCTCAAAGAGCACTGTTTCATTGTTTTCCATGGCTAGTTTTCATTGTGTACATGGACCACTTCTTCTTTATCCTTTCATCTGTTGATGGACATTTTGGTTGCTTCACTGTCTTGTCTATTGTGAATAAGGCTGCAGTGCAGCTTTTGCAGCCCGGGTCTTCTTCATTCTGGTCTTCTCAGGTGAGAGGCCCATTGGTGCACCTGCTGGATTGAATGATACCTCAATTTTTCCTTTTAAACGCAGCTCCTTTCTGTTCTCATTATTAGCGTTTAACCCTTTTACATCTCACCAGCAGCTAGAGGGTACACAGTTCTCTGAAACCTCTTCAGCATTTATTGTTTGTAGACTTTTTGCCAATGGTCAGTCGACTGGTGCGAGTTGAAAACCTTTTGTAGATTAGATTGCATGAGTCTAATACTTCCTGAGGCTGAGCTTTTATCCGTTTTCCTTTCTTTAAAAAGAGAGTGAGTAAAACTTACCTCTTCATAGTATCTTCTTGAAAATGTTGCCTGTTTTGAATTTTTTTTTATCCTTTCCCTACCTCAGCACAATTTTGAGGGCAGGTGTCCTTTACAGCCCTGAGTCCTTGTGAATGGTAAGTGACCATTAGCTGTGGGTTAAAAGCTGCTCTTGCGGGAATCGGCCACAAGGCGGCAGCATTTCTCCTTTACCAAATCTGGTTACTAGGGCAACAGAGCCTTACTGGAAGTGGTGTTCTAGGTTGTAAATTAGAATGGAATGTGCGAGGAAAAAGCCCTTTAAGTTTATGTCTCATTACTTCTTGTTGGTATTTTTAACTTAATTGTTATTTTTTATCACAGCAAACTTGATTACAATGTTTTGTTTGTTCTCGGTGTGCAAGATGTGGTTCTTTCACACATATACATATATCTATTCTTCTTCGGATCCTTTTCCCATGTAGGTTATGACACAATGTTGAGTAGTCTTCTCTTGGTATTGCGTAGGTCTTTGGTGATTATATATTTCACATGTGTTTGTATCTCTCTGTTAACCTCAATATGGTAAGGTATCCAATCCTCACACCTTTCTATTTGGTGAACCATAAGTTTTTTTAATGAATCTATGATAGTGTTTCTCTGTGGAAATATCTTTGTTTGTATCATTTTTTAGGTAACCCCTATATGTGATATGATAGGATATGTGTCTTTCTCTTTCTCACTTGCTCCAAATTGCGTGATTACTTCTAGACTCATCTATGGTGCTGCAAATGGCATTGTTTCATTTTTTCACTAGCTCATATTCCATCTGTACAGGTAGCAGTTCTTCTTTGTCCACCCATCTGTCGGTGGACCTTTTGGTTACTTCCATATCTTGGCTATTGTAATACTATGCAATGCAGATTTGCGTGCCTGTGTCCTTCCAATTCTGTCTTCTTAGTTTAGAGGTCCAGGAATAGGTCCGCTGGATCATATGGTAGCTCAATGTTGACCTTTTAAAGGCACCTCTGTTCTGTTCTCCTTAGTGGCTCTTTCCAGGTTACGTCCCACTTAAAGTGGAGGGTATGTATTTCTTCCCAGCACCTTCAGCATTTATTCTTTGTAGTTTCTGCTGATGGTTATTCTGAGTGGTGTGAGCTGATACCTCTTTGTGGTTGAATTTGCATGTGTCTCATAATGCGTAGAAATTGAGCTTTAAGACATGTGCTTTTTATTTTTCCAGCTGTGATTAGAGCTTATTTCTTCAAAGTGTTTTCTTAAAGTATGTGTCACCACTTGCAATATTTTGGCCATTATCTCCCTCAAGACATTTTGAGGGCAGGTTTCATTTACAGCCCTGCAGTACTTGTTCGTATGAAGTGACCATTAGCTCAGGCTTTAAACCTGCTTTTGCAGGTATCGGCCAAAGAGCGGCAGCCTTTCTACGTTCCCCTTGCTGGTACTAGGGAAACAGACCTACCGGCCGGTGGTGTTCTTCGGTTATAAATTAGAGTGCAATGTGCCCGGATAAACCCACAAATGTTGATGTCTCCTTGCTTTTGTTTGTTTTTAAATTGAGTTTATATTTATTATTAGAGTAATATTCCATTGTGTACGTGGACCACTTCTTCTTGGTGCATTCCTCGGTTGATGGACATTTTCATTGCTTCCAAGTGCTGGCTATGGTAAATCTTGCTGGCGTACAGGTGTGCCAGCCTGTGACTTTTGGATTCTCATTTTTGCAGGTGCTAGGCCAAGCAGTGGTTGTGATTGATTGACTGGTAGCTCAATGTTTCCCTTTCCAAAGCACCTACACTGTGTTTTCATTAGTGGCTCTTTACATGCCCCCCCTTACAACCGAGGGTACGCATTTCTCCACACTCCCTTCACCATTTGTTTTTTGCAGCATTTTTCCTAATGGCCATTCTGACTGCTGTGAGCTGATAGGTTTTTGTAATATGGGTATGCATGTCATTAAAATTTTTAAAATTCGTCATATTCCTATGCTTTTTTCTTTTCTCTTAAAAGAAAAAACCGTGAGTACAATATAGCTCTTGAAATTGTCTTCTTCGAAGGTTGCCCTCTTCTGAATTTTTTGGTCGATTTTTGACCCCAGAAATTTTCTGGAGGGCAGGTGCCATTTACAGAACTGCAAGTTGGTGAAAATTTAGTGACTTTTGCAGTGGGTTCAAGGCTGCTGTTGTGGGAAACGGCCACAAGGAGGTAGCACTTCTCCATTCCCCAATCTGGGTACTAGGGCAGCAGAGCCTTTCTGGAAGTCATTGTCCTAGGTTGCAAATTAGAATGGAATTTGCCAGGAGAAATCCCCATAAGTTTATGTCTCATTACTTCTTCTTGGTTTTTAAATTTTTTTTTAATCTGGGTAAAGTTTAGAATATTGTTTGTCCTAGGTGTACACAATCTGGTTCATTTGTACATTATGTCTGTCTATTAATGTACAGATCCTCTTCCCATGTAAAATATTAGTGTTCCATCGACCTCCCTTGCTATATGTTCGGTCTCTTTGATACATGTATATAATATGTATGTGTATATGTATAGTAACACTAATCTTCATTTCTCAATTTCCCCCCTCCTTTCCTTTCAGATGAGGATAGTTTGTTTTCTAAGCCTGTGAGTGTCTTTCTCTTTGGAAATATGTTCATCTGTGTCAGTTATTAGATAATGCCATAAGTGACAATATAGGATATAGGTGTTTTGCCTTCCGACCTACTTCATGTATTGTGATTATCTCCAGGCTCGTGTACGGTGCCTCAAAGAGCAGTGCTTCAATGTTTTCCATGGCTAATATTCCATTGTGTGCATGGACCACTTCTTCTTGGTGCATTCCTCTGTTGATGGACATTTTCGTTGCTTCCAAGTGTTGCCTCTGGTAAGTATTGCTGGAGTGCAGGATTGCCAGCCTGTGATTTTTGATTTTCATTTTCTCAGGTGATAGACCCAGCAGTGGGTATGATTGATTGACTGGTATGGTAGCTCAACGTTTACCTTTTCAAGGCACCTCAATTGTGTTTTCATTAGTGGCTCTTACCATGTCCCCCTTAGAATCGAGGGTATGCATTTCTCCACAATCACGTCAGCATTTATTGTTTGCAGCATTTTTGTTGATGGCCATTCTGACTGGTGTGAGCTGATAGGTTTTTGTAATTTGGGTTTACATGTCTGTAAAAATTCCTACAATTCATCATTTCTCCACGGCCTTTTCTTTTCTGTTAAAAGAAAAAAGCAAAAAAGGGTTAGTATAATATACCTCTTCCAATTTTCCTTTTGGGAGGTTGCACTCTAGAAATTTTTGGTCGATTTTCGACCTCAGCATTTTTTGGAGGGCCGGTGTCATTTACAGACCTGCAGTTGGTGAATATTTAGTGACCTTTTGCAGTGGGTTTAAAGCTGCTGTTGTGGGAAACGGCCACAAGGATGCAGCATTTCTCCATTCCCAAATCTGGGTACTAGGGCAGCAGAGCCGTTCTGGAAGTCGTTTGCCTAGGTTGTAAATTTGAATGGAATGTGCCAGGAAAACCCCCCATAAGTTTATGTCTCATTACTCCTAGTTCGTTGTTTTAATTTTTTCAATTTGGGTAATGGTTAGAATGTTGCTTGTCCAAGGTGTACACACTCTGGTTCATCTACATATTCTATATACCTATTTATGTAGAGATCCTCTTGCCGTGTAAATTATTACAGAGTGTTCCGTCAACCTTTCTTGCTATATGGTCGGTCTTTTTGATATATGTATATCATATGTATTTGTATACATATGGTAAGACTAATCTTCATTTATCCATTTCCCCCACCTTTCCTTTCAGATAAGCATAGTTTTTTTTTTTTTTGAGTAAGTCTGTGATTGACTTTCTCTGTGGAAATATGTTCATTTGTGTCAGTTATTAGATAACGCCTATAAGTGATATCATAGGATATAGGACTTTTACTTTCCGACTTACCTCATGTTATGTGATTATCTCCAAGATCATCTATGGTGCCTCAAAGAGCACTGTTTCATTGTTTTCCATGGCTAGTTTTCATTGTGTACATGGACCACTTCTTCTTTATCCTTTCATCTGTTGATGGACATTTTGGTTGCTTCACTGTCTTGTCTATTGTGAATAAGGCTGCAGTGCAGCTTTTGCAGCCCGGGTCTTCTTCATTCTGGTCTTCTCAGGTGAGAGGCCCATTGGTGCACCTGCTGGATTGAATGATACCTCAATTTTTCCTTTTAAACGCAGCTCCTTTCTCTTCTCATTATTAGCGTTTAACCCTTTTACATCTCACCAGCAGCTAGAGGGTACACAGTTCTCTGAAACCTCTTCAGCATTTATTGTTTGTAGACTTTTTGCCAATGGTCAGTCGACTGGTGCGAGTTGAAAACCTTTTGTAGATTAGATTGCATGAGTCTAATACTTCCTGAGGCTGAGCTTTTATCCGTTTTCCTTTCTTTAAAAAGAGAGTGAGTAAAACTTACCTCTTCATAGTATCTTCTTGAAAATGTTGCCTGTTTTGAATTTTTTTTTATCCTTTCCCTACCTCAGCACAATTTTGAGGGCAGGTGTCCTTTACAGCCCTGAGTCCTTGTGAATGGTAAGTGACCATTAGCTGTGGGTTAAAAGCTGCTCTTGCGGGAATCGGCCACAAGGCGGCAGCATTTCTCCTTTACCAAATCTGGTTACTAGGGCAACAGAGCCTTACTGGAAGTGGTGTTCTAGGTTGTAAATTAGAATGGAATGTGCGAGGAAAAAGCCCTTTAAGTTTATGTCTCATTACTTCTTGCTGGTATTTTTAACTTAATTGTTATTTTTTATCACAGCAAACTTGATTACAATGTTTTGTTTGTTCTCGGTGTGCAAGATGTGGTTCTTTCACACATATACATATATCTATTCTTCTTCGGATCCTTTTCCCATGTAGGTTATGACACAATGTTGAGTAGTCTTCTCTTGGTATTGCGTAGGTCTTTGGTGATTATATATTTCACATGTGTTTGTATCTCTCTGTTAACCTCAATATGGTAAGGTATCCAATCCTCACACCTTTCTATTTGGTGAACCATAAGTTTTTTTAAATGAATCTATGATAGTGTTTCTCTGTGGAAATATCTTTGTTTGTATCATTTTTTAGGTAACCCCTATATGTGATATGATAGGATATGTGTCTTTCTCTTTCTCACTTGCTCCAAATTGCGTGATTACTTCTAGACTCATCTATGGTGCTGCAAATGGCATTGTTTCATTTTTTCACTAGCTCATATTCCATCTGTACAGGTAGCAGTTCTTCTTTGTCCACCCATCTGTCGGTGGACCTTTTGGTTACTTCCATATCTTGGCTATTGTAATACTATGCAATGCAGATTTGCGTGCCTGTGTCCTTCCAATTCTGTCTTCTTAGTTTAGAGGTCCAGGAATAGGTCCGCTGGATCATATGGTAGCTCAATGTTGACCTTTTAAAGGCACCTCTGTCCTGTTCTCCTTAGAGGCTCTTTCCAGGTTACGTCCCCCTTAAAGTGGAGGGTATGTATTTCTTCCCAGCACCTTCAGCATTTATTCTTTGTAGTTTCTGCTGATGGTTATTCTGAGTGGTGTGAGCTGATACCTCTTTGTGGTTGAATTTGCATGTGTCTCATAATGCGTAGAAATTGAGCTTTAAGACATGTGCTTTTTATTTTTCCAGCTGTGATTAGAGCTTATTTCTTCAAAGTGTTTCCTTAAAGTATGTGTCACCACTTGCAATATTTTGGCCATTATCTCCCTCAAGACATTTTGAGGGCAGGTTTCATTTACAGCCCTGCAGTACTTGTTCGTATGAAGTGACCATTAGCTCAGGCTTTAAACCTGCTTTTGCAGGTATCGGCCAAAGAGCGGCAGCCTTTCTACGTTCCCCTTGCTGGTACTAGGGAAACAGACCTACCGGCCGGTGGTGTTCTTCGGTTATAAATTAGAGTGCAATGTGCCCGGATAAACCCACAAATGTTGATGTCTCCTTGCTTTTGTTTGTTTTTAAATTGAGTTTATATTTATTATTAGAGTAATATTCCATTGTGTACGTGGACCACTCCTTCTTGGTGCATTCCTCGGTTGATGGACATTTTCATTGCTTCCAAGTGCTGGCTATGGTAAATCTTGCTGGCGTACAGGTGTGCCAGCCTGTGACTTTTGGATTCTCATTTTTGCAGGTGCTAGGCCAAGCAGTGGTTGTGATTGATTGACTGGTAGCTCAATGTTTCCCTTTCCAAAGCACCTACACTGTGTTTTCATTAGTGGCTCTTTACATGCCCCCCCTTACAACCGAGGGTACGCATTTCTCCACACTCCCTTCACCATTTGTTTTTTGCAGCATTTTTCCTAATGGCCATTCTGACTGCTGTGAGCTGATAGGTTTTTGTAATATGGGTATGCATGTCATTAAAATTTTTAAAATTCGTCATATTCCTATGCTTTTTTCTTTTCTCTTAAAAGAAAAAACCGTGAGTACAATATAGCTCTTGAAATTGTCTTCTTCGAAGGTTGCCCTCTTCTGAATTTTTTGGTCGATTTTTGACCCCAGAAATTTTCTGGAGGGCAGGTGCCATTTACAGAACTGCTAGTTGGTGAAAATTTAGTGACCTTTTGCAGTGGGTTCAAAGCTGCTGTTGTGGGAAACGGCCACAAGGAGGTAGCACTTCTCCATTCCCCAATCTGGGTACTAGGGCAGCAGAGCCTTTCTGGAAGTCATTGTCCTAGGTTGCAAATTAGAATGGAATTTGCCAGGAGAAATCCCCATAAGTTTATGTCTCATTACTTCTTCTTGGTTTTTAAATTTTTTTTTAATCTGGGTAACGTTTAGAATATTGTTTGTCCTAGGTGTACACAATCTGGTTCATTTGTACATTATGTCTGTCTCTTAATGTACAGATCCTCTTCCCATGTAAAATATTACAGTGTTCCATCGACCTCCCTTGCTATATGTTCGGTCTCTTTGATACATGTATATAATATGTATGTGTATATGTATAGTAACACTAATCTTCATTTCTCAATTTCCCCCCTCCTTTCCTTTCAGATGAGGATAGTTTGTTTTCTAAGCCTGTGAGTGTCTTTCTCTTTGGAAATATGTTCATCTGTGTCAGTTATTAGATAATGCCATAAGTGACAATATAGGATATAGGTGTTTTGCCTTCCGACCTACTTCATGTTTTGTGATTATCTCCAGGCTCATGTACGGTGCCTCAAAGAGCAGTGCTTCAATGTTTTCCATGGCTAATATTCCATTGTGTGCATGGACCACTTCTTCTTGGTGCATTCCTCTGTTGATGGACATTTTCGTTGCTTCCAAGTGTTGCCTCTGGTAAGTATTGCTGGAGTGCAGGATTGCCAGCCTGTGATTTTTGATTTTCATTTTCTCAGGTGATAGACCCAGCAGTGGGTATGATTGATTGACTGGTATGGTAGCTCAACGTTTACCTTTTCAAGGCACCTCAATTGTGTTTTCATTAGTGGCTCTTACCATGTCCCCCTTAGAATCGAGGGTATGCATTTCTCCACAATCACGTCAGCATTTATTGTTTGCAGCATTTTTGTTGATGGCCATTCTGACTGGTGTGAGCTGATAGGTTTTTGTAATTTGGGTTTACATGTCTGTAAAAATTCCTACAATTCATCATTTCTCCACGGCCTTTTCTTTTCTGTTAAAAGAAAAAAGCAAAAAAGGGTTAGTATAATATACCTCTTCCAATTTTCCTTTTGGGAGGTTGCACTCTAGAAATTTTTGGTCGATTTTCGACCTCAGCATTTTTTGGAGGGCCGGTGTCATTTACAGACCTGCAGTTGGTGAATATTTAGTGACCTTTTGCAGTGGGTTTAAAGCTGCTGTTGTGGGAAACGGCCACAAGGATGCAGCATTTCTCCATTCCCAAATCTGGGTACTAGGGCAGCAGAGCCGTTCTGGAAGTCGTTTGCCTAGGTTGTAAATTTGAATGGAATGTGCCAGGAAAACCCCCCATAAGTTTATGTCTCATTACTCCTAGTTCGTTGTTTTAATTTTTTCAATTTGGGTAATGGTTAGAATGTTGCTTGTCCAAGGTGTACACACTCTGGTTCATCTACATATTCTATATACCTATTTATGTAGAGATCCTCTTGCCGTGTAAATTATTACAGAGTGTTCCGTCAACCTTTCTTGCTATATGGTCGGTCTTTTTGATATATGTATATCATATGTATTTGTATACATATGGTAAGACTAATCTTCATTTATCCATTTCCCCCACCTTTCCTTTCAGATAAGCATAGTTTTTTTTTTTTTTGAGTAAGTCTGTGATTGACTTTCTCTGTGGAAATATGTTCATTTGTGTCAGTTATTAGATAACGCCTATAAGTGATATCATAGGATATAGGACTTTTACTTTCCGACTTACCTCATGTTATGTGATTATCTCCAAGATCATCTATGGTGCCTCAAAGAGCACTGTTTCATTGTTTTCCATGGCTAGTTTTCATTGTGTACATGGACCACTTCTTCTTTATCCTTTCATCTGTTGATGGACATTTTGGTTGCTTCACTGTCTTGTCTATTGTGAATAAGGCTGCAGTGCAGCTTTTGCAGCCCGGGTCTTCTTCATTCTGGTCTTCTCAGGTGAGAGGCCCATTGGTGCACCTGCTGGATTGAATGATACCTCAATTTTTCCTTTTAAACGCAGCTCCTTTCTCTTCTCATTATTAGCGTTTAACCCTTTTACATCTCACCAGCAGCTAGAGGGTACACAGTTCTCTGAAACCTCTTCAGCATTTATTGTTTGTAGACTTTTTGCCAATGGTCAGTCGACTGGTGCGAGTTGAAAACCTTTTGTAGATTAGATTGCATGAGTCTAATACTTCCTGAGGCTGAGCTTTTATCCGTTTTCCTTTCTTTAAAAAGAGAGTGAGTAAAACTTACCTCTTCATAGTATCTTCTTGAAAATGTTGCCTGTTTTGAATTTTTTTTTATCCTTTCCCTACCTCAGCACAATTTTGAGGGCAGGTGTCCTTTACAGCCCTGAGTCCTTGTGAATGGTAAGTGACCATTAGCTGTGGGTTAAAAGCTGCTCTTGCGGGAATCGGCCACAAGGCGGCAGCATTTCTCCTTTACCAAATCTGGTTACTAGGGCAACAGAGCCTTACTGGAAGTGGTGTTCTAGGTTGTAAATTAGAATGGAATGTGCGAGGAAAAAGCCCTTTAAGTTTATGTCTCATTACTTCTTGTTGGTATTTTTAACTTAATTGTTATTTTTTATCACAGCAAACTTGATTACAATGTTTTGTTTGTTCTCGGTGTGCAAGATGTGGTTCTTTCACACATATACATATATCTATTCTTCTTCGGATCCTTTTCCCATGTAGGTTATGACACAATGTTGAGTAGTCTTCTCTTGGTATTGCGTAGGTCTTTGGTGATTATATATTTCACATGTGTTTGTATCTCTCTGTTAACCTCAATATGGTAAGGTATCCAATCCTCACACCTTTCTATTTGGTGAACCATAAGTTTTTTTAAATGAATCTATGATAGTGTTTCTCTGTGGAAATATCTTTGTTTGTATCATTTTTTAGGTAACCCCTATATGTGATATGATAGGATATGTGTCTTTCTCTTTCTCACTTGCTCCAAATTGCGTGATTACTTCTAGACTCATCTATGGTGCTGCAAATGGCATTGTTTCATTTTTTCACTAGCTCATATTCCATCTGTACAGGTAGCAGTTCTTCTTTGTCCACCCATCTGTCGGTGGACCTTTTGGTTACTTCCATATCTTGGCTATTGTAATACTATGCAATGCAGATTTGCGTGCCTGTGTCCTTCCAATTCTGTCTTCTTAGTTTAGAGGTCCAGGAATAGGTCCGCTGGATCATATGGTAGCTCAATGTTGACCTTTTAAAGGCACCTCTGTCCTGTTCTCCTTAGTGGCTCTTTCCAGGTTACGTCCCCCTTAAAGTGGAGGGTATGTATTTCTTCCCAGCACCTTCAGCATTTATTCTTTGTAGTTTCTGCTGATGGTTATTCGAGTGGTGTGAGCTGATACCTCTTTGTGGTTGAATTTGCATGTGTCTCATAATGCGTAGAAATTGAGCTTTAAGACATGTGCTTTTTATTTTTCCAGCTGTGATTAGAGCTTATTTCTTCAAAGTGTTTCCTTAAAGTATGTGTCACCACTTGCAATATTTTGGCCATTATCTCCCTCAAGACATTTTGAGGGCAGGTTTCATTT
This sequence comes from Balaenoptera physalus, assembly GCF_965194825.1. Taxonomy (NCBI): domain Eukaryota; kingdom Metazoa; phylum Chordata; class Mammalia; order Artiodactyla; family Balaenopteridae; genus Balaenoptera; species Balaenoptera physalus. Next base: position 15,253 of record NW_028124353.1, on the reverse strand, counting down.
ACAGCCCTGCAGTACTTGTTCGTATGAAGTGACCATTAGCTCAGGCTTTAAACCTGCTTTTGCAGGTATCGGCCAAAGAGCGGCAGCCTTTCTACGTTCCCCTTGCTGGTACTAGGGAAACAGACCTACCGGCCGGTGGTGTTCTTCGGTTATAAATTAGAGTGCAATGTGCCCGGATAAACCCACAAATGTTGATGTCTCCTTGCTTTTGTTTGTTTTTAAATTGAGTTTATATTTATTATTAGAGTAATATTCCATTGTGTACGTGGACCACTCCTTCTTGGTGCATTCCTCGGTTGATGGACATTTTCATTGCTTCCAAGTGCTGGCTATGGTAAATCTTGCTGGCGTACAGGTGTGCCAGCCTGTGACTTTTGGATTCTCATTTTTGCAGGTGCTAGGCCAAGCAGTGGTTGTGATTGATTGACTGGTAGCTCAATGTTTCCCTTTCCAAAGCACCTACACTGTGTTTTCATTAGTGGCTCTTTACATGCCCCCCCTTACAACCGAGGGTACGCATTTCTCCACACTCCCTTCACCATTTGTTTTTTGCAGCATTTTTCCTAATGGCCATTCTGACTGCTGTGAGCTGATAGGTTTTTGTAATATGGGTATGCATGTCATTAAAATTTTTAAAATTCGTCATATTCCTATGCTTTTTTCTTTTCTCTTAAAAGAAAAAACCGTGAGTACAATATAGCTCTTGAAATTGTCTTCTTCGAAGGTTGCCCTCTTCTGAATTTTTTGGTCGATTTTTGACCCCAGAAATTTTCTGGAGGGCAGGTGCCATTTACAGAACTGCTAGTTGGTGAAAATTTAGTGACCTTTTGCAGTGGGTTCAAAGCTGCTGTTGTGGGAAACGGCCACAAGGAGGTAGCACTTCTCCATTCCCCAATCTGGGTACTAGGGCAGCAGAGCCTTTCTGGAAGTCATTGTCCTAGGTTGCAAATTAGAATGGAATTTGCCAGGAGAAATCCCCATAAGTTTATGTCTCATTACTTCTTCTTGGTTTTTAAATTTTTTTTTAATCTGGGTAAAGTTTAGAATATTGTTTGTCCTAGGTGTACACAATCTGGTTCATTTGTACATTATGTCTGTCTCTTAATGTACAGATCCTCTTCCCATGTAAAATATTACAGTGTTCCGTCGACCTCCCTTGCTATATGTTCGGTCTCTTTGATACATGTATATAATATGTATGTGTATATGTATAGTAACACTAATCTTCATTTCTCAATTTCCCCCCTCCTTTCCTTTCAGATGAGGATAGTTTGTTTTCTAAGCCTGTGAGTGTCTTTCTCTTTGGAAATATGTTCATCTGTGTCAGTTATTAGATAATGCCATAAGTGACAATATAGGATATAGGTGTTTTGCCTTCCGACCTACTTCATGTTTTGTGATTATCTCCAGGCTCATGTACGGTGCCTCAAAGAGCAGTGCTTCAATGTTTTCCATGGCTAATATTCCATTGTGTGCATGGACCACTTCTTCTTGGTGCATTCCTCTGTTGATGGACATTTTCGTTGCTTCCAAGTGTTGCCTCTGGTAAGTATTGCTGGAGTGCAGGATTGCCAGCCTGTGATTTTTGATTTTCATTTTCTCAGGTGATAGACCCAGCAGTGGGTATGATTGATTGACTGGTATGGTAGCTCAACGTTTACCTTTTCAAGGCACCTCAATTGTGTTTTCATTAGTGGCTCTTACCATGTCCCCCTTAGAATCGAGGGTATGCATTTCTCCACAATCACGTCAGCATTTATTGTTTGCAGCATTTTTGTTGATGGCCATTCTGACTGGTGTGAGCTGATAGGTTTTTGTAATTTGGGTTTACATGTCTGTAAAAATTCCTACAATTCATCATTTCTCCACGGCCTTTTCTTTTCTGTTAAAAGAAAAAAGCAAAAAAGGGTTAGTATAATATACCTCTTCCAATTTTCCTTTTGGGAGGTTGCACTCTAGAAATTTTTGGTCGATTTTCGACCTCAGCATTTTTTGAAGGGCCGGTGTCATTTACAGACCTGCAGTTGGTGAATATTTAGTGACCTTTTGCAGTGGGTTTAAAGCTGCTGTTGTGGGAAACGGCCACTAGGATGCAGCATTTCTCCATTCCCAAATCTGGGTACTAGGGCAGCAGAGCCGTTCTGGAAGTCGTTTGCCTAGGTTGTAAATTTGAATGGAATGTGCCAGGAAAACCCCCCATAAGTTTATGTCTCATTACTCCTAGTTCGTTGTTTTAATTTTTTCAATTTGGGTAATGGTTAGAATGTTGCTTGTCCAAGGTGTACACACTCTGGTTCATCTACATATTCTATATACCTATTTATGTAGAGATCCTCTTGCCGTGTAAATTATTACAGAGTGTTCCGTCAACCTTTCTTGCTATATGGTCGGTCTTTTTGATATATGTATATCATATGTATTTGTATACATATGGTAAGACTAATCTTCATTTATCCATTTCCCCCACCTTTCCTTTCAGATAAGCATAGTTTTTTTTTTTTTTGAGTAAGTCTGTGATTGACTTTCTCTGTGGAAATATGTTCATTTGTGTCAGTTATTAGATAACGCCTATAAGTGATATCATAGGATATAGGACTTTTACTTTCCGACTTACCTCATGTTATGTGATTATCTCCAAGATCATCTATGGTGCCTCAAAGAGCACTGTTTCATTGTTTTCCATGGCTAGTTTTCATTGTGTACATGGACCACCTCTTCTTTATCCTTTCATCTGTTGATGGACATTTTGGTTGCTTCACTGTCTTGTCTATTGTGAATAAGGCTGCAGTGCAGCTTTTGCAGCCCGGGTCTTCTTCATTCTGGTCTTCTCAGGTGAGAGGCCCATTGGTGCACCTGCTGGATTGAATGATACCTCAATTTTTCCTTTTAAACGCAGCTCCTTTCTGTTCTCATTATTAGCGTTTAACCCTTTTACATCTCACCAGCAGCTAGAGGGTACACAGTTCTCTGAAACCTCTTCAGCATTTATTGTTTGTAGACTTTTTGCCAATGGTCAGTCGACTGGTGCGAGTTGAAAACCTTTTGTAGATTAGATTGCATGAGTCTAATACTTCCTGAGGCTGAGCTTTTATCCGTTTTCCTTTCTTTAAAAAGAGAGTGAGTAAAACTTACCTCTTCATAGTATCTTCTTGAAAATGTTGCCTGTTTTGAATTTTTTTTTATCCTTTCCCTACCTCAGCACAATTTTGAGGGCAGGTGTCCTTTACAGCCCTGAGTCCTTGTGAATGGTAAGTGACCATTAGCTGTGGGTTAAAAGCTGCTCTTGCGGGAATCGGCCACAAGGCGGCAGCATTTCTCCTTTACCAAATCTGGTTACTAGGGCAACAGAGCCTTACTGGAAGTGGTGTTCTAGGTTGTAAATTAGAATGGAATGTGCGAGGAAAAAGCCCTTTAAGTTTATGTCTCATTACTTCTTGCTGGTATTTTTAACTTAATTGTTATTTTTTATCACAGCAAACTTGATTACAATGTTTTGTTTGTTCTCGGTGTGCAAGATGTGGTTCTTTCACACATATACATATATCTATTCTTCTTCGGATCCTTTTCCCATGTAGGTTATGACACAATGTTGAGTAGTCTTCTCTTGGTATTGCGTAGGTCTTTGGTGATTATATATTTCACATGTGTTTGTATCTCTCTGTTAACCTCAATATGGTAAGGTATCCAATCCTCACACCTTTCTATTTGGTGAACCATAAGTTTTTTTAAATGAATCTATGATAGTGTTTCTCTGTGGAAATATCTTTGTTTGTATCATTTTTTAGGTAACCCCTATATGTGATATGATAGGATATGTGTCTTTCTCTTTCTCACTTGCTCCAAATTGCGTGATTACTTCTAGACTCATCTATGGTGCTGCAAATGGCATTGTTTCATTTTTTCACTAGCTCATATTCCATCTGTACAGGTAGCAGTTCTTCTTTGTCCACCCATCTGTCGGTGGACCTTTTGGTTACTTCCATATCTTGGCTATTGTAATACTATGCAATGCAGATTTGCGTGCCTGTGTCCTTCCAATTCTGTCTTCTTAGTTTAGAGGTCCAGGAATAGGTCCGCTGGATCATATGGTAGCTCAATGTTGACCTTTTAAAGGCACCTCTGTCCTGTTCTCCTTAGTGGCTCTTTCCAGGTTACGTCCCCCTTAAAGTGGAGGGTATGTATTTCTTCCCAGCACCTTCAGCATTTATTCTTTGTAGTTTCTGCTGATGGTTATTCTGAGTGGTGTGAGCTGATACCTCTTTGTGGTTGAATTTGCATGTGTCTCATAATGCGTAGAAATTGAGCTTTAAGACATGTGCTTTTTATTTTTCCAGCTGTGATTAGAGCTTATTTCTTCAAAGTGTTTCCTTAAAGTATGTGTCACCACTTGCAATATTTTGGCCATTATCTCCCTCAAGACATTTTGAGGGCAGGTTTCATTTACAGCCCTGCAGTACTTGTTCGTATGAAGTGACCATTAGCTCAGGCTTTAAACCTGCTTTTGCAGGTATCGGCCAAAGAGCGGCAGCCTTTCTACGTTCCCCTTGCTGGTACTAGGGAAACAGACCTACCGGCCGGTGGTGTTCTTCGGTTATAAATTAGAGTGCAATGTGCCCGGATAAACCCACAAATGTTGATGTCTCCTTGCTTTTGTTTGTTTTTAAATTGAGTTTATATTTATTATTAGAGTAATATTCCATTGTGTACGTGGACCACTCCTTCTTGGTGCATTCCTCGGTTGATGGACATTTTCATTGCTTCCAAGTGCTGGCTATGGTAAATCTTGCTGGCGTACAGGTGTGCCAGCCTGTGACTTTTGGATTCTCATTTTTGCAGGTGCTAGGCCAAGCAGTGGTTGTGATTGATTGACTGGTAGCTCAATGTTTCCCTTTCCAAAGCACCTACACTGTGTTTTCATTAGTGGCTCTTTACATGCCCCCCCTTACAACCGAGGGTACGCATTTCTCCACACTCCCTTCACCATTTGTTTTTTGCAGCATTTTTCCTAATGGCCATTCTGACTGCTGTGAGCTGATAGGTTTTTGTAATATGGGTATGCATGTCATTAAAATTTTTAAAATTCGTCATATTCCTATGCTTTTTTCTTTTCTCTTAAAAGAAAAAACCGTGAGTACAATATAGCTCTTGAAATTGTCTTCTTCGAAGGTTGCCCTCTTCTGAATTTTTTGGTCGATTTTTGACCCCAGAAATTTTCTGGAGGGCAGGTGCCATTTACAGAACTGCTAGTTGGTGAAAATTTAGTGACCTTTTGCAGTGGGTTCAAAGCTGCTGTTGTGGGAAACGGCCACAAGGAGGTAGCACTTCTCCATTCCCCAATCTGGGTACTAGGGCAGCAGAGCCTTTCTGGAAGTCATTGTCCTAGGTTGCAAATTAGAATGGAATTTGCCAGGAGAAATCCCCATAAGTTTATGTCTCATTACTTCTTCTTGGTTTTTAAATTTTTTTTTAATCTGGGTAAAGTTTAGAATATTGTTTGTCCTAGGTGTACACAATCTGGTTCATTTGTACATTATGTCTGTCTCTTAATGTACAGATCCTCTTCCCATGTAAAATATTACAGTGTTCCGTCGACCTCCCTTGCTATATGTTCAGTCTCTTTGATACATGTATATAATATGTATGTGTATATGTATAGTAACACTAATCTTCATTTCTCAATTTCCCCCCTCCTTTCCTTTCAGATGAGGATAGTTTGTTTTCTAAGCCTGTGAGTGTCTTTCTCTTTGGAAATATGTTCATCTGTGTCAGTTATTAGATAATGCCATAAGTGACAATATAGGATATAGGTGTTTTGCCTTCCGACCTACTTCATGTTTTGTGATTATCTCCAGGCTCATGTACGGTGCCTCAAAGAGCTGTGCTTCAATGTTTTCCATGGCTAATATTCCATTGTGTGCATGGACCACTTCTTCTTGGTGCATTCCTCTGTTGATGGACATTTTCGTTGCTTCCAAGTGTTGCCTCTGGTAAGTATTGCTGGAGTGCAGGATTGTCAGCCTGTGATTTTTGATTTTCATTTTCTCAGGTGATAGACCCAGCAGTGGGTATGATTGATTGACTGGTATGGTAGCTCAACGTTTACCTTTTCAAGGCACCTCACTTGTGTTTTCATTAGTGGCTCTTACCATGTCCCCCTTAGAATCGAGGGTATGCCTTTCTCCACAATCACGTCAGCATTTATTGTTTGCAGCATTTTTGTTGATGGCCATTCTGACTGGTGTGAGCTGATAGGTTTTTGTAATTTGGGTTTACATGTCTGTAAAAATTCCTACAATTCATCATTTCTCCACGGCCTTTTCTTTTCTGTTAAAAGAAAAAAGCAAAAAAGGGTTAGTATAATATACCTCTTCCAATTTTCCTTTTGGGAGGTTGCACTCTAGAAATTTTTGGTCGATTTTCGACCTCAGCATTTTTTGGACGGCCGGTGTCATTTACAGACCTGCAGTTGGTGAATATTTAGTGACCTTTTGCAGTGGGTTTAAAGCTGCTGTTGTGGGAAACGGCCACAAGGATGCAGCATTTCTCCATTCCCAAATCTGGGTACTAGGGCAGCAGAGCCGTTCTGGAAGTCGTTTGCCTAGGTTGTAAATTTGAATGGAATGTGCCAGGAAAACCCCCCATAAGTTTATGTCTCATTACTCCTAGTTCGTTGTTTTAATTTTTTCAATTTGGGTAATGGTTAGAATGTTGCTTGTCCAAGGTGTACACACTCTGGTTCATCTACATATTCTATATACCTATTTATGTAGAGATCCTCTTGCCGTGTAAATTATTACAGAGTGTTCCGTCAACCTTTCTTGCTATATGGTCGGTCTTTTTGATATATGTATATCATATGTATTTGTATACATATGGTAAGACTAATCTTCATTTATCCATTTCCCCCACCTTTCCTTTCAGATAAGCATAGTTTTTTTTTTTTGAGTAAGTCTGTGATTGACTTTCTCTGTGGAAATATGTTCATTTGTGTCAGTTATTAGATAACGCCTATAAGTGATATCATAGGATATAGGACTTTTACTTTCCGACTTACCTCATGTTATGTGATTATCTCCAAGATCATCTATGGTGCCTCAAAGAGCACTGTTTCATTGTTTTCCATGGCTAGTTTTCATTGTGTACATGGACCACTTCTTCTTTATCCTTTCATCTGTTGATGGACATTTTGGTTGCTTCACTGTCTTGTCTATTGTGAATAAGGCTGCAGTGCAGCTTTTGCAGCCCGGGTCTTCTTCATTCTGGTCTTCTCAGGTGAGAGGCCCATTGGTGCACCTGCTGGATTGAATGATACCTCAATTTTTCCTTTTAAACGCAGCTCCTTTCTGTTCTCATTATTAGCGTTTAACCCTTTTACATCTCACCAGCAGCTAGAGGGTACACAGTTCTCTGAAACCTCTTCAGCATTTATTGTTTGTAGACTTTTTGCCAATGGTCAGTCGACTGGTGCGAGTTGAAAACCTTTTGTAGATTAGATTGCATGAGTCTAATACTTCCTGAGGCTGAGCTTTTATCCGTTTTCCTTTCTTTAAAAAGAGAGTGAGTAAAACTTACCTCTTCATAGTATCTTCTTGAAAATGTTGCCTGTTTTGAATTTTTTTTTATCCTTTCCCTACCTCAGCACAATTTTGAGGGCAGGTGTCCTTTACAGCCCTGAGTCCTTGTGAATGGTAAGTGACCATTAGCTGTGGGTTAAAAGCTGCTCTTGCGGGAATCGGCCACAAGGCGGCAGCATTTCTCCTTTACCAAATCTGGTTACTAGGGCAACAGAGCCTTACTGGAAGTGGTGTTCTAGGTTGTAAATTAGAATGGAATGTGCGAGGAAAAAGCCCTTTAAGTTTATGTCTCATTACTTCTTGTTGGTATTTTTAACTTAATTGTTATTTTTTATCACAGCAAACTTGATTACAATGTTTTGTTTGTTCTCGGTGTGCAAGATGTGGTTCTTTCACACATATACATATATCTATTCTTCTTCGGATCCTTTTCCCATGTAGGTTATGACACAATGTTGAGTAGTCTTCTCTTGGTATTGCGTAGGTCTTTGGTGATTATATATTTCACATGTGTTTGTATCTCTCTGTTAACCTCAATATGGTAAGGTATCCAATCCTCACACCTTTCTATTTGGTGAACCATAAGTTTTTTTAAATGAATCTATGATAGTGTTTCTCTGTGGAAATATCTTTGTTTGTATCATTTTTTAGGTAACCCCTATATGTGATATGATAGGATATGTGTCTTTCTCTTTCTCACTTGCTCCAAATTGCGTGATTACTTCTAGACTCATCTATGGTGCTGCAAATGGCATTGTTTCATTTTTTCACTAGCTCATATTCCATCTGTACAGGTAGCAGTTCTTCTTTGTCCACCCATCTGTCGGTGGACCTTTTGGTTACTTCCATATCTTGGCTATTGTAATACTATGCAATGCAGATTTGCGTGCCTGTGTCCTTCCAATTCTGTCTTCTTAGTTTAGAGGTCCAGGAATAGGTCCGCTGGATCATATGGTAGCTCAATGTTGACCTTTTAAAGGCACCTCTGTCCTGTTCTCCTTAGTGGCTCTTTCCAGGTTACGTCCCCCTTAAAGTGGAGGGTATGTATTTCTTCCCAGCACCTTCAGCATTTATTCTTTGTAGTTTCTGCTGATGGTTATTCTGAGTGGTGTGAGCTGATACCTCTTTGTGGTTGAATTTGCATGTGTCTCATAATGCGTAGAAATTGAGCTTTAAGACATGTGCTTTTTATTTTTCCAGCTGTGATTAGAGCTTATTTCTTCAAAGTGTTTCCTTAAAGTATGTGTCACCACTTGCAATATTTTGGCCATTATCTCCCTCAAGACATTTTGAGGGCAGGTTTCATTTACAGCCCTGCAGTACTTGTTCGTATGAAGTGACCATTAGCTCAGGCTTTAAACCTGCTTTTGCAGGTATCGGCCAAAGAGCGGCAGCCTTTCTACGTTCCCCTTGCTGGTACTAGGGAAACAGACCTACCGGCCGGTGGTGTTCTTCGGTTATAAATTAGAGTGCAATGTGCCCGGATAAACCCACAAATGTTGATGTCTCCTTGCTTTTGTTTGTTTTTAAATTGAGTTTATATTTATTATTAGAGTAATATTCCATTGTGTACGTGGACCACTCCTTCTTGGTGCATTCCTCGGTTGATGGACATTTTCATTGCTTCCAAGTGCTGGCTATGGTAAATCTTGCTGGCGTACAGGTGTGCCAGCCTGTGACTTTTGGATTCTCATTTTTGCAGGTGCTAGGCCAAGCAGTGGTTGTGATTGATTGACTGGTAGCTCAATGTTTCCCTTTCCAAAGCACCTACACTGTGTTTTCATTAGTGGCTCTTTACATGCCCCCCCTTACAACCGAGGGTACGCATTTCTCCACACTCCCTTCACCATTTGTTTTTTGCAGCATTTTTCCTAATGGCCATTCTGACTGCTGTGAGCTGATAGGTTTTTGTAATATGGGTATGCATGTCATTAAAATTTTTAAAATTCGTCATATTCCTATGCTTTTTTCTTTTCTCTTAAAAGAAAAAACCGTGAGTACAATATAGCTCTTGAAATTGTCTTCTTCGAAGGTTGCCCTCTTCTGAATTTTTTGGTCGATTTTTGACCCCAGAAATTTTCTGGAGGGCAGGTGCCATTTACAGAACTGCTAGTTGGTGAAAATTTAGTGACCTTTTGCAGTGGGTTCAAAGCTGCTGTTGTGGGAAACGGCCACAAGGAGGTAGCACTTCTCCATTCCCCAATCTGGGTACTAGGGCAGCAGAGCCTTTCTGGAAGTCATTGTCCTAGGTTGCAAATTAGAATGGAATTTGCCAGGAGAAATCCCCATAAGTTTATGTCTCATTACTTCTTCTTGGTTTTTAAATTTTTTTTTAATCTGGGTAAAGTTTAGAATATTGTTTGTCCTAGGTGTACACAATCTGGTTCATTTGTACATTATGTCTGTCTCTTAATGTACAGATCCTCTTCCCATGTAAAATATTACAGTGTTCCGTCGACCTCCCTTGCTATATGTTCAGTCTCTTTGATACATGTATATAATATGTATGTGTATATGTATAGTAACACTAATCTTCATTTCTCAATTTCCCCCCTCCTTTCCTTTCAGATGAGGATAGTTTGTTTTCTAAGCCTGTGAGTGTCTTTCTCTTTGGAAATATGTTCATCTGTGTCAGTTATTAGATAATGCCATAAGTGACAATATAGGATATAGGTGTTTTGCCTTCCGACCTACTTCATGTTTTGTGATTATCTCCAGGCTCATGTACGGTGCCTCAAAGAGCAGTGCTTCAATGTTTTCCATGGCTAATATTCCATTGTGTGCATGGACCACTTCTTCTTGGTGCATTCCTCTGTTGATGGACATTTTCGTTGCTTCCAAGTGTTGCCTCTGGTAAGTATTGCTGGAGTGCAGGATTGCCAGCCTGTGATTTTTGATTTTCATTTTCTCAGGTGATAGACCCAGCAGTGGGTATGATTGATTGACTGGTATGGTAGCTCAACGTTTACCTTTTCAAGGCACCTCAATTGTGTTTTCATTAGTGGCTCTTACCATGTCCCCCTTAGAATCGAGGGTATGCATTTCTCCACAATCACGTCAGCATTTATTGTTTGCAGCATTTTTGTTGATGGCCATTCTGACTGGTGTGAGCTGATAGGTTTTTGTAATTTGGGTTTACATGTCTGTAAAAATTCCTACAATTCATCATTTCTCCACGGCCTTTTCTTTTCTGTTAAAAGAAAAAAGCAAAAAAGGGTTAGTATAATATACCTCTTCCAATTTTCCTTTTGGGAGGTTGCACTCTAGAAATTTTTGGTCGATTTTCGACCTCAGCATTTTTTGAAGGGCCGGTGTCATTTACAGACCTGCAGTTGGTGAATATTTAGTGACCTTTTGCAGTGGGTTTAAAGCTGCTGTTGTGGGAAACGGCCACAAGGATGCAGCATTTCTCCATTCCCAAATCTGGGTACTAGGGCAGCAGAGCCGTTCTGGAAGTCGTTTGCCTAGGTTGTAAATTTGAATGGAATGTGCCAGGAAAACCCCCCATAAGTTTATGTCTCATTACTCCTAGTTCGTTGTTTTAATTTTTTCAATTTGGGTAATGGTTAGAATGTTGCTTGTCCAAGGTGTACACACTCTGGTTCATCTACATATTCTATATACCTATTTATGTAGAGATCCTCTTGCCGTGTAAATTATTACAGAGTGTTCCGTCAACCTTTCTTGCTATATGGTCGGTCTTTTTGATATATGTATATCATATGTATTTGTATACATATGGTAAGACTAATCTTCATTTATCCATTTCCCCCACCTTTCCTTTCAGATAAGCATAGTTTTTTTTTTTTTTGAGTAAGTCTGTGATTGACTTTCTCTGTGGAAATATGTTCATTTGTGTCAGTTATTAGATAACGCCTATAAGTGATATCATAGGATATAGGACTTTTACTTTCCGACTTACCTCATGTTATGTGATTATCTCCAAGATCATCTATGGTGCCTCAAAGAGCACTGTTTCATTGTTTTCCATGGCTAGTTTTCATTGTGTACATGGACCACTTCTTCTTTATCCTTTCATCTGTTGATGGACATTTTGGTTGCTTCACTGTCTTGTCTATTGTGAATAAGGCTGCAGTGCAGCTTTTGCAGCCCGGGTCTTCTTCATTCTGGTCTTCTCAGGTGAGAGGCCCATTGGTGCACCTGCTGGATTGAATGATACCTCAATTTTTCCTTTTAAACGCAGCTCCTTTCTGTTCTCATTATTAGCGTTTAACCCTTTTACATCTCACCAGCAGCTAGAGGGTACACAGTTCTCTGAAACCTCTTCAGCATTTATTGTTTGTAGACTTTTTGCCAATGGTCAGTCGACTGGTGCGAGTTGAAAACCTTTTGTAGATTAGATTGCATGAGTCTAATACTTCCTGAGGCTGAGCTTTTATCCGTTTTCCTTTCTTTAAAAAGAGAGTGAGTAAAACTTACCTCTTCATAGTATCTTCTTGAAAATGTTGCCTGTTTTGAATTTTTTTTTATCCTTTCCCTACCTCAGCACAATTTTGAGGGCAGGTGTCCTTTACAGCCCTGAGTCCTTGTGAATGGTAAGTGACCATTAGCTGTGGGTTAAAAGCTGCTCTTGCGGGAATCGGCCACAAGGCGGCAGCATTTCTCCTTTACCAAATCTGGTTACTAGGGCAACAGAGCCTTACTGGAAGTGGTGTTCTAGGTTGTAAATTAGAATGGAATGTGCGAGGAAAAAGCCCTTTAAGTTTATGTCTCATTACTTCTTGTTGGTATTTTTAACTTAATTGTTATTTTTTATCACAGCAAACTTGATTACAATGTTTTGTTTGTTCTCGGTGTGCAAGATGTGGTTCTTTCACACATATACATATATCTATTCTTCTTCGGATCCTTTTCCCATGTAGGTTATGACACAATGTTGAGTAGTCTTCTCTTGGTATTGCGTAGGTCTTTGGTGATTATATATTTCACATGTGTTTGTATCTCTCTGTTAACCTCAATATGGTAAGGTATCCAATCCTCACACCTTTCTATTTGGTGAACCATAAGTTTTTTTAAATGAATCTATGATAGTGTTTCTCTGTGGAAATATCTTTGTTTGTATCATTTTTTAGGTAACCCCTATATGTGATATGATAGGATATGTGTCTTTCTCTTTCTCACTTGCTCCAAATTGCGTGATTACTTCTAGACTCATCTATGGTGCTGCAAATGGCATTGTTTCATTTTTTCACTAGCTCATATTCCATCTGTACAGGTAGCAGTTCTTCTTTGTCCACCCATCTGTCGGTGGACCTTTTGGTTACTTCCATATCTTGGCTATTGTAATACTATGCAATGCAGATTTGCGTGCCTGTGTCCTTCCAATTCTGTCTTCTTAGTTTAGAGGTCCAGGAATAGGTCCGCTGGATCATATGGTAGCTCAATGTTGACCTTTTAAAGGCACCTCTGTCCTGTTCTCCTTAGTGGCTCTTTCCAGGTTACGTCCCCCTTAAAGTGGAGGGTATGTATTTCTTCCCAGCACCTTCAGCATTTATTCTTTGTAGTTTCTGCTGATGGTTATTCTGAGTGGTGTGAGCTGATACCTCTTTGTGGTTGAATTTGCATGTGTCTCATAATGCGTAGAAATTGAGCTTTAAGACATGTGCTTTTTATTTTTCCAGCTGTGATTAGAGCTTATTTCTTCAAAGTGTTTCCTTAAAGTATGTGTCACCACTTGCAATATTTTGGCCATTATCTCCCTCAAGACATTTTGAGGGCAGGTTTCATTTACAGCCCTGCAGTACTTGTTCGTATGAAGTGACCATTAGCTCAGGCTTTAAACCTGCTTTTGCAGGTATCGGCCAAAGAGCGGCAGCCTTTCTACGTTCCCCTTGCTGGTACTAGGGAAACAGACCTACCGGCCGGTGGTGTTCTTCGGTTATAAATTAGAGTGCAATGTGCCCGGATAAACCCACAAATGTTGATGTCTCCTTGCTTTTGTTTGTTTTTAAATTGAGTTTATATTTATTATTAGAGTAATATTCCATTGTGTACGTGGACCACTCCTTCTTGGTGCATTCCTCGGTTGATGGACATTTTCATTGCTTCCAAGTGCTGGCTATGGTAAATCTTGCTGGCGTACAGGTGTGCCAGCCTGTGACTTTTGGATTCTCATTTTTGCAGGTGCTAGGCCAAGCAGTGGTTGTGATTGATTGACTGGTAGCTCAATGTTTCCCTTTCCAAAGCACCTACACTGTGTTTTCATTAGTGGCTCTTTACATGCCCCCCCTTACAACCGAGGGTACGCATTTCTCCACACTCCCTTCACCATTTGTTTTTTGCAGCATTTTTCCTAATGGCCATTCTGACTGCTGTGAGCTGATAGGTTTTTGTAATATGGGTATGCATGTCATTAAAATTTTTAAAATTCGTCATATTCCTATGCTTTTTTCTTTTCTCTTAAAAGAAAAAACCGTGAGTACAATATAGCTCTTGAAATTGTCTTCTTCGAAGGTTGCCCTCTTCTGAATTTTTTGGTCGATTTTTGACCCCAGAAATTTTCTGGAGGGCAGGTGCCATTTACAGAACTGCTAGTTGGTGAAAATTTAGTGACCTTTTGCAGTGGGTTCAAAGCTGCTGTTGTGGGAAACGGCCACAAGGAGGTAGCACTTCTCCATTCCCCAATCTGGGTACTAGGGCAGCAGAGCCTTTCTGGAAGTCATTGTCCTAGGTTGCAAATTAGAATGGAATTTGCCAGGAGAAATCCCCATAAGTTTATGTCTCATTACTTCTTCTTGGTTTTTAAATTTTTTTTTAATCTGGGTAAAGTTTAGAATATTGTTTGTCCTAGGTGTACACAATCTGGTTCATTTGTACATTATGTCTGTCTCTTAATGTACAGATCCTCTTCCCATGTAAAATATTACAGTGTTCCGTCGACCTCCCTTGCTATATGTTCGGTCTCTTTGATACATGTATATAATATGTATGTGTATATGTATAGTAACACTAATCTTCATTTCTCAATTTCCCCCCTCCTTTCCTTTCAGATGAGGATAGTTTGTTTTCTAAGCCTGTGAGTGTCTTTCTCTTTGGAAATATGTTCATCTGTGTCAGTTATTGGATAATGCCATAAGTGACAATATAGGATATAGGTGTTTTGCCTTCCGACCTACTTCATGTTTTGTGATTATCTCCAGGCTCATGTACGGTGCCTCAAAGAGCAGTGCTTCAATGTTTTCCATGGCTAATATTCCATTGTGTGCATGGACCACTTCTTCTTGGTGCATTCCTCTGTTGATGGACATTTTCGTTGCTTCCAAGTGTTGCCTCTGGTAAGTATTGCTGGAGTGCAGGATTGTCAGCCTGTGATTTTTGATTTTCATTTTCTCAGGTGATAGACCCAGCAGTGGGTATGATTGATTGACTGGTATGGTAGCTCAACGTTTACCTTTTCAAGGCACCTCACTTGTGTTTTCATTAGTGGCTCTTACCATGTCCCCCTTAGAATCGAGGGTATGCCTTTCTCCACAATCACGTCAGCATTTATTGTTTGCAGCATTTTTGTTGATGGCCATTCTGACTGGTGTGAGCTGATAGGTTTTTGTAATTTGGGTTTACATGTCTGTAAAAATTCCTACAATTCATCATTTCTCCACGGCCTTTTCTTTTCTGTTAAAAGAAAAAAGCAAAAAAGGGTTAGTATAATATACCTCTTC
>NW_028124354.1:0-52198 GCF_965194825.1 Balaenoptera physalus | reverse complement strand
TATATCCCACCAGCAGCTAGAAGGTACACACTTCTCTAAAACCCCTTCAGCATTTATAGTTTGTAGACTTTTTGCTGATGGTCATGACTGGTGTGAGCTGAAACCTTTTTGGAGGTTGGATACGCATGTGGCTAATAATTCCTTATGCTGAGCTTTAGGCATGTCCTATTTTTTCTTTTCCTTTTTTTTAAAAAGAGTGAGTACAACTTCCCTCCTCTTATTGATTTCTTGAAAAGTTTCTTATGTGTTGAATTTTCTTGCCTATTCCCTACCCCAGGGCATTTTTTGAGTGCCTGTGTCATTTACAACCGTGCAGTCCTTGTGACTATATAAGCAACCATTGGCACTGGGTTTAAAGGTGCTGTTTTTGGAGACAGCCACAAGGCGGCAGCATTATTACGTTCTCAAGTCTTGTTACTAGGACAACAGAGTCTTCCTGGAGGTAGTGTTCCGAGCTTGTAAATTAGAGTGCAATGTGCTGGGACAAGCCCCCAGAAGTTTATGTCTCCTAACTTATGTTTGTTTTTTAAATTTAATTTCTATTTCTTATCGGAGTAAATTTGATTAGAGTGTTGTGGTTTTCTGGCTGTACAGAATCTGCTCAATGATTCATACATATGTCTGTTCATCTTCGAACCTGTTAGCATGTATGTGATTACAGAATGTATATTTTAAAGGTATTGGTGATTATATAATTTATATATTTCATATGTTATATGTTTATATACATTTAACATACATTAGTATATGTATTTTAACCCCATAGTCCTAATTTACCCATCCTCCCACCTTTCATTTTGGTAGCCATTAGTTTATTTGATAAGTCTGTGAGTGTCTTTTTCTGTGGAAATATGTTCATTGGTAGCAATCTTAGGATAACATGTATAAATGATGTCATAGGATATTTGTCATACCCTTTTGACTTACTTAACCTTATATGATTATTTCTAGGCTCAACTGTAGTCCTGAAAACGGCATTGTTCATTTTTTTCCCGAGGCTACTATTCCATTTGGTACGTATCCCACTTCGTCTTTGTCCATTCATCTGTTTATGGACCTTTTTTTTTGCTTCCATGTCTTGGCTATTTCAATATTGTTGCAATGCACATTTGCCTGCCTCTCTCTTTCCGAATCTGGTGGTCTTAGGTTATAGGCCCAAAAGGTGCCCTGCCGCACCATATGGTAACTCAATTTTTACCTTTTCAAGCAGCTCGATTCAGTTTGCGTTACTGCTGTTACCACTTTACATCCCACCAGCAGCTAGAAGGTACACACTTCTCTAAAACCCCTTCAGCATTTATTGTTTGTAGACTTTTTGCTGATGGTCATGACTGGAGTGAGCTGAAACCTTTTTGAATTTGAATTTGCATGTGGCTAATAATTCCTTATACTGAGCTTTAGGCATGTCCTTTTTTTCTTTTCCTTTTTTTTTTAAAGAGTGAGTACAACTTCCCTCCTCTTATTGACTTCTTGGAAATTTCTCATGTGTTGAATGTTCTTGCCAATTCCCTACCCCAGGGCATATTTTGAGGGCTTGTGTCATTTACAGCCCTGCAGTCCTTGTGACTATATAAGCACTGTTTGGCACTGGGTTTAAAGTGCTGTTGTGGGAAGCAGCCACAAGGCGGCAGCATTATTGCGTTCTCAAGTCTTGTTACTAGGAGAACAGAGTCTTCCTGGAGGTAGTGTTCTGAGCTTGTAAATTAGAGTGCAATATGCTGGGACAAGCCTCCAGAAGTTTATGTCTCCTAACTTATGTTTTTTTTTTAAATTTAATTTCTATTTCTTATCGGAGTAAATTTGATTAGAGTGTTGTGGTTTTCTGGCTGTACAGAATCTGCTCAATGATTCATACATATGTCTGTTCATCTTCGAACCTGTTAGCATGTATGTGATTACAGAATGTATATTTTAAAGGTATTGGTGATTATATAATTTATATATTTCATATGTTATATGTTTATATACATTTAACATACATTAGTATATGTATTTTAACCCCATAGTCCTAATTTACCCATCCTCCCACCTTTCATTTTGGTAGCCATTAGTTTATTTGATAAGTCTGTGAGTGTCTTTTTCTGTGGAAATATGTTCATTGGTAGCAATCTTAGGATAACATGTATAAATGATGTCCTAGGATATTTGTCATACCCTTTTGACTTACTTAACCTTATATGATTATTTCTAGGCTCAACTGTAGTCCTGAAAACGGCATTGTTCATTTTTTTTCCGAGGCTACTATTCCATTTGGTACGTATCCCACTTCGTCTTTGTCCATTCATCTGTTTATGGACCTTGTTTTTGCTTCCATGTCTTGGCTATTTCAATATTGTTGCAATGCACATTTGCCTGCCTCTCTCTTTCCGAATCTGGTGGTCTTAGGTTATAGGCCCAAAAGGTGCCCTGCCGCATCATATGGTAGCTCAATTTTTACCTTTTCAAGCAGCTCCATTCAGTTTGCGTTAGTGCTGTTGCCACTTTACATCCCACCAGCAGCTAGAAGGTACACAGATCTCTAAAACCCCTTCAGCATTTATAGTTTGTAGACATTTTGCTGATGGTAATGACTGGTGTGAGCTGAAACCTTTTTGAATTTGAATTTGTATGTGGCTAATAATTCCTTATACTAAGCTTTAGGTATGTCCTTTTTTTTCTTTTCCTTTTTTTTTTTAAAGAGTGAGTACAACTCCCCTCCTCTTATTGACTTCTTGAAAAATTTCTCATGTGTTGGATTTTCTTGCCTATTCCCTACCCCAGGGCAATTTTTGAGGGCCTGTGTCATTTACAGCCCTGCAGTCCTTGTGACTATATAAGCAACCATTGTCACTGGGTTTAAAGCTGCTGTTTTGGGAGACAGCCACAAGGCGGCAGCATTATTACGTTCTCAAGTCTTGTTACTAGGACAACAGAGTCTTCCTGGAGGTAGTGTTCCGAGCTTGTAAATTAGAGTGCAATGTGCTGGGACAAGCCCCCAGAAGTTTATGTCTCCTTACTTATGTTTGTTTTTTAAATTTAATTTGTCTTTCTTATCGGAGTAAATTTGATTAGAGTGTTTTGATTGTCTGGCTGTACAGAATCTGCTCAATGATTCACACATATGTCTGTTCATCTTCGGATCCTGTTACCATGTATGTGATTACAGAATGTATATTTTGAAGGTATTGGTGAATATATAATTCATATCATTTATATGTTATATGTTTATATACATTTAACTTACATTAGTATATGTATGTTAACCCCATAGTCCTAATTTACCCATGCTCCCACCTTTCATTTTGGCTAACCATTAGTTTATTTGGTAAGTCTGTGAGTGTCTTTTTCTGTGGAAATATGTTCATTGGTAGCAATCTTAGGAAAACTTGTATAAATAATATCATAGGATATTTGTAATACCCTTTTGTCTTACTTAACCTTATATGATTATTTCTAGTCTCAACTCTATTCCTGAAAACGGCATTGTTCATTTTTTTCCTGAGGCTACTCTTCCATTCTGTGCATATACCACTTCTTCTTTGTCCATTCACCTGTTTATGGACCTTTTTTTTCCTTCCATGTCTTTGCTATTTCAGTATTGTTGCAGTGCACATTTGCCTGCCTCTGTCTTTCCGATTCTGGTGGTCTTAGGTTATAGGCCCAAAAGGTGCCCTGCCGCATCATATGGTAGCTCAATTTTTACGTTTTCAAGCAGCTCGATTCAGTTTGCATTAGTGCTGTTACGACTTTATAACCCACCAGCAGCTAGAAGGTACACACTTCTCTAAAACCCCTTCAGCATTTATAGTTTGTAGACTTTTTGCTGATGGTCATGACTGGTGTGAGCTGAAACCTTTTTGGAGGTTGGATACGCATGTGGCTAATAATTCCTTATGCTGAGCTTTAGGCATGTCCTATTTTTTCTTTTCCTTTTTTTTAAAAAGAGTGAGTACAACTTCCCTCCTCTTATTGATTTCTTGAAAAGTTTCTTATGTGTTGAATTTTCTTGCCTATTCCCTACCCCAGGGCATTTTTTGAGTGCCTGTGTCATTTACAACCGTGCAGTCCTTGTGACTATATAAGCAACCATTGGCACTGGGTTTAAAGGTGCTGTTTTTGGAGACAGCCACAAGGCGGCAGCATTATTACGTTCTCAAGTCTTGTTACTAGGACAACAGAGTCTTCCTGGAGGTAGTGTTCCGAGCTTTTAAATTAGAGTGCAATGTGCTGGGACAAGCCCCCAGAAGTTTATGTCTCCTTACTTATGTTTGTTTTTTAAATTTAATTTGTATTTTTTATCGGAGTAAATTTGATTAGAGTGTTTTGATTGTCTGGCTGTACAGAATCTGTTCAATGATTCATACATATGTCTGTTCATCTTCGGATCCTGTTACCATGTATGTGATTACAGAATGTATATTTTGAAGGTATTGGTGATTATATAATTCATATCATTTATATGTTATATGTTTATATACATTTAACTTATATTAGTATATGTATGTTAACCCCATACTCCTAATTTACCCATCCCCCCACCTTTCATTTTGGCTAACCATTAGTTTATTTGATAAGTCTGTGAGTGTCTTTTTCAGTGGAAATATGTTCATTGGTAGCAATCTTAGGATAACATGTATAAATGATATCATAGGATATTTGTCATACCCTTTTGACTTACTTAACCTTATATGATTATTTCTAGGCTCAACTGTAGTCCTGAAAACGGCATTGTTCATTTTTTTCCCGAGGCTACTATTCCATTTGGTACGTATCCCACTTCGTCTTTGTCCATTCATCTGTTTATGGACCTTTTTTTTTGCTTCCATGTCTTGGCTATTTCAGTATTGTTGCAGTGCACATTTGCCTGCCTCTGTCTTTCCGATTCCGGTGGTCTTAGGTTATAGGCCCAAAATGTGCCCTGCCGCATCATATGGTAGCTCAATGTTTACCTTTTCAAGCAGCTCGATTCAGTTTGCGTTACTGCTGTTACCACTTTACATCCCACCAGCAGCTAGAAGGTACACAGTTCTCTAAAACCCCTTCAGCATTTATAGTTTGTAGACTTTTTGCTGATGGTCATGACTGGTGTGAGCTGAAACCTTTTTGGAGGTTGGATACGCATGTGGCTAATAATTCCTTATGCTGAGCTTTAGGCATATCCTATTTTTTCTTTTCCTTTTTTTTAAAATGAGTGAGTACAACTTCCCTCCTCTTATTGATTTCTTGAAAAGTTTCTTATGTGTTGAATTTTCTTGCCTATTCCCTACCCCAGGGCATTTTTTGAGTGCCTGTGTCATTTACAACCGTGCAGTCCTTGTGACCATATAAGCAACCATTGGCACTGGGTTTAAAGGTGCTGTTTTTGGAGACAGCCACAAGGCGGCAGCATTATTACGTTCTCAAGTCTTGTTACTAGGACAACAGAGTCTTCCTGGAGGTAGTGTTCCGAGCTTTTAAATTAGAGTGCAATGTGCTGGGACAAGCCCCCAGAAGTTTATGTCTCCTTACTTATGTTTGTTTTTTAAATTTAATTTGTATTTTTTATCGGAGTAAATTTGATTAGAGTGTTTTGATTGTCTGGCTGTACAGAATCTGTTCAATGATTCATACATATATCTGTTCATCTTCGGAACCTGTTAGCATGTATGTGATTACAGAATGTATATTTTAAAGGTATTGGTGATTATATAATTTATATATTTCATATGTTATATGTTTATATACATTTAACATACATTAGTATATGTATTTTAACCCCATTGTCCTAATTTACCCATCCTCCCACCTTTCATTTTGGCTAGCAATTAGTTTATTTGATAAGTCTGTGAGTGTCTTTTTCTGTGGAAATATGTTCATTGGTAGCAATCTTAGGATAACATGTATAAATGATGTCCTAGGATATTTGTCATACCCTTTTGACTTACTTAACCTTATATGATTATTTCTAGGCTCAACTGTAGTCCTGAAAACGGCATTGTTCATTTTTTTCCCGAGGCTACTATTCCATTTGGTACGTATCCCACTTCGTCTTTGTCCATTCATCTGTTTATGGACCTTTTTTTTTGCTTCCATGTCTTGGCTATTTCAGTATTGTTGCAGTGCACATTTGCCTGCCTCTGTCTTTCCGATTCCGGTGGTCTTAGGTTATAGGCCCAAAATGTGCCCTGCCGCATCATATGGTAGCTCAATGTTTACCTTTTCAAGCAGCTCGATTCAGTTTGCGTTACTGCTGTTACCACTTTACATCCCACCAGCAGCTAGAAGGTACACAGTTCTCTAAAACCCCTTCAGCATTTATAGTTTGTAGACTTTTTGCTGATGGTCATGACTGGTGTGAGCTGAAACCTTTTTGGAGGTTGGATACGCATGTGGCTAATAATTCCTTATGCTGAGCTTTAGGCATGTCCTTTTTTTCTTTTCCTTTTTTTTTAAAGAGTGACTACAACTTCCCTCCTCTTATTGCCTTCTTGAAAATTTCTCATGTGTTGAATTTTCTTGCCAATTCCATACCCCAGGGCATTTTTTGAGGGCCTGTGTCTTTTACAGCCCTGCAGTCCTTGTGACTATATAAGCAACCATTGGCACTGGGTTTACAGCTACTGTTGTGGGAAGCAGCCACAAGGCGGCAGCATTATTACGTTCTCAAGTCTTGTTACTAGGACAACACAGTCTTCCTGGAGGTAGTGTTCCGAGCTTGTAAATTAGAGTGCAATGTGCTGGGACAAGCCCCCAGAAGTTTATGTCTCCTAACTTATGTTTGTTTTTTAAATTTAATTTCTATTTCTTATCGGAGTAAATTTGATTAGAGTGTTGTGGTTTTCTGGCTGTACAGAATCTGCTCAATGATTCATACATATGTCTGTTCATCTTCGAACCTGTTAGCATGTATGTGATTACAGAATGTATATTTTAAAGGTATTGGTGATTATATAATTTATATATTTCATATGTTATATGTTTATATACATTTAACATACATTAGTATATGTATTTTAACCCCATTGTCCTAATTTACCCATCCTCCCACCTTTCATTTTGGCTAGCCATTAGTTTATTTGATAAGTCTGTGAGTGTCTCTTTCTGTGGAAATATGTTCATTGGTAGCAATCTTAGGATAACATGTATAAATGATGTCATAGGATATTTGTCATACCCTTTTGACTTACTTAACCTTATATGATTATTTCTAGGCTCAACTGTAGTCCTGAAAACGGCATTGTTCATTTTTTCCCGAGGCTACTATTCCATTTGGTACGTATCCCACTTCGTCTTTGTCCATTCATCTGTTTATGGACCTTTTTTTTTGCTTCCATGTCTTTGCTATTTCAGTATTGTTGCAGTGCACATTTGCCTGCCTCTGTCTTTCCGATTCTGGTGGTCTTAGGTTATAGGCCCAAAAGGTGCCCTGCCGCATCATATGGTAGCTCAATTTTTACGTTTTCAAGCAGCTCGATTCAGTTTGCATTAGTGCTGTTACGACTTTATATCCCACCAGCAGCTAGAAGGTACACACTTCTCTAAAACCCCTTCAGCATTTATAGTTTGTAGACTTTTTGCTGATGGTCATGACTGGTGTGAGCTGAAACCTTTTTGGAGGTTGGATACGCATGTGGCTAATAATTCCTTATGCTGAGCTTTAGGCATGTCCTATTTTTTCTTTTCCTTTTTTTTAAAATGAGTGAGTACAACTTCCCTCCTCTTATTGATTTCTTGAAAAGTTTCTTATGTGTTGAATTTTCTTGCCTATTCCCTACCCCAGGGCATTTTTTGAGTGCCTGTGTCATTTACAACCGTGCAGTCCTTGTGACTATATAAGCAACCATTGGCACTGGGTTTAAAGGTGCTGTTTTTGGAGACAGCCACAAGGCGGCAGCATTATTACGTTCTCAAGTCTTGTTACTAGGACAACAGAGTCTTCCTGGAGGTAGTGTTCCGAGCTTTTAAATTAGAGTGCAATGTGCTGGGACAAGCCCCCAGAAGTTTATGTCTCCTTACTTATGTTTGTTTTGTAAATTTAATTTGTATTTTTTATCGGAGTAAATTTGATTAGAGTGTTTTGATTGTCTGGCTGTACAGAATCTGTTCAATGATTCATACATATGTCTGTTCATCTTCGGATCCTGTTACCATGTATGTGATTACAGAATGTATATTTTGAAGGTATTGGTGATTATATAATTCATATCATTTATATGTTATATGTTTATATACATTTAACTTACATTAGTATATGTATGTTAACCCCATAGTCCTAATTTACCCATCCTCCCACCTTTCATTTTGGCTAACCGTTCGTATTTTTGATAAGTCTGTGACTGTCTTTTTCTGTGGAAATATGTTCATTGGTAGTAATCTTAGGAAACCATGTATAAATGATTTCATAGGATATTTGTCACACCCTTTTGACTTACTTAACCTTATATGACTATTTCTAGTCTCAACTGTAGTTCTGAAAACGGCATTGTTCATTTTTTTCCCGAGGCTACTCTTCCATTCTGTCCATATACCACTTCTTCTTTGTCCATTCACCTGTTTATGGACCATTTTTTGCTTCCATGTCTTGGGTATTTCAGTATTGTTGCAGTGCACATTTGCCTGCCTCTGTATTTCCGATTTTGGTGGTCTTAGGTTATAGGCCCAAAAGGTGCCCTGCCGCATCATATGGTAACTCAATTTTTACCTTTTCAAGCAGCTCCATTCAGTATGCGTTAGTGCTGTTACCACTTAACATCCCACCAGCAGCTAGAATGTACACAATTCTCTAAAACCCCTTCAGCATTGATAGTTTGTAGACTTTTTGCTGATGGTCATGACTAGTGTCACCTGAAACCTTTTTGAATTTGAATTTGCATGTGGCTAATAATTCCTTATACTGAGCTTTAGGCATGTCCTTTTTTATTCTTTTCCTTTTTTTTTTAAAGAGTGAGTACAACTTCCCTACTCTTATTGACTTCTTGAAAAGTTACTCATGTGTTGAATTTTTTTGCCTATTCCCTACTCCAGGGCATTCTTTGAGGACCGGTGTCATTTAGAGCCCTGCAGTCCTTGTGACTCTTAAGCAACCTTTGGCACTGGGTGTAAAGCTGCTGTTGTGGGAAACAGCCACAAGGTGGCAGCATTATTACGTTCTCAACTCTTGTTACTAGGGCAACAGAGTCTTCCTGGAGGTAGTTTTCCAAGGTTGTAAATTAGAGTGGAATGTGCTGGGACAAGCCCCCAGAAGTTTATGTCTCCTAACTTATGTTTGCTTTTTAAATTTAATTTCTATTTCTTATCAGAGTCAGTTTGCTTAGAGTGTTTTGATTGTCTGGCTGTACAGAATCTGCTCAATGATTCATACATATGTCTGTTCATCTTCGGATCCTGCTACCATGTACGTGATTACAGAATGTATATTTTTGAAGCTATTGGTGATGATATAATGCATATAGTTTATATGTGATATGTTTATATACATTTAACATACATTAGTATATGTATGTTAACCCCATTGTCCTAATTTACCCATCCTCCCACCTTTCATTTTGGCTAACCATTAGTTTATTTGATAAGTCTGTGAGTGTCTTTTTCTGTGGAAATATGTTCATTGGTAGCAATCTTAGGATAACATGTATTAATGATATCATAGGGTATTTGTCATACCCTTTTGACTTACTTAACCTTATATGATTATTTCTAGGCTCAACTCTAGTCCTGAAAACGGCATTGTTCATTTTTTTTCAGAGGCTTCTATTCCATTTGGTATGTGTACCATTTCGTCTTTGTCCATTCATCTGTTTATGGACCTTTTTTTTGCTTCCATGTCTTGGCTATTTCAATATTGTTGCAGTGCACATTTGCCTGCCTCTGTCTTTCCGAATCCAGTTGTCTTAGGTTATAGGCCCAAAATGTGCCCTGCCGCATCATATGGTAGCTCAATGTTTACCTTTTCATGCAGCTCGATTCAGTTTGCGTTACTGCTGTTACCACTTTACATCCCACCAGCAGCTAGAAGGTACACAGTTCTCTAAAACCCCTTCAGCATTTATAGTTTGTAGACTTTTTGCTGATGGTCATGACTGGTGTGAGCTGAAACCTTTTTGGAGGTTGGATACGCATGTGGCTAATAATTCCTTATGCTGAGCTTTAGGCATGTCCTTTTTTTCTTTTCCTTTTTTTTTAAAGAGTGACTACAACTTCCCTCCTCTTATTGACTTCTTGAAAATTTCTCATGTGTTGAATTTTCTTGCCAATTCCATACCCCAGGGCATTTTTTGAGGGCCTGTGTCTTTTACAGCCCTGCAGTCCTTGTGACTATATAAGCAACCATTGGCACTGGGTTTACAGCTACTGTTGTGGGAAGCAGCCACAAGGCGGCAGCATTATTACGTTCTCAAGTCTTGTTACTAGGACAACACAGTCTTCCTGGAGGTAGTGTTCCGAGCTTGTAAATTAGAGTGCAATGTGCTGGGACAAGCCCCCAGAAGTTTATGTCTCCTAACTTATGTTTGTTTTTTAAATTTAATTTCTATTTCTTATCGGAGTAAATTTGATTAGAGTGTTGTGGTTTTCTGGCTGTACAGAATCTGCTCAATGATTCATACATATGTCTGTTCATCTTCGAACCTGTTAGCATGTATGTGATTACAGAATGTATATTTTAAAGGTATTGGTGATTATATAATTTATATATTTCATATGTTATATGTTTATATACATTTAACATACATTAGTATATGTATTTTAACCCCATAGTCCTAATTTACCCATCCTCCCACCTTTCATTTTGGCTAGCCATTAGTTTATTTGATAAGTCTGTGAGTGTCTTTTTCTGTGGAAATATGTTCATTGGTAGCAATCTTAGGATAACATGTATAAATGATGTCATAGGATATTTGTCATACCCTTTTGACTTACTTAACCTTATATGATTATTTCTAGGCTCAACTGTAGTCCTGAAAACGGCATTGTTCATTTTTTTCCCGAGGCTACTATTCCATTTGGTACGTATCCCACTTCGTCTTTGTCCATTCATCTGTTTATGGACCTTTTTTTTTGCTTCCATGTCTTGGCTATTTCAATATTGGTGCAATGCACATTTGCCTGCCTCTCTCTTTCCGAATCTGGTGGTCTTAGGTTATAGGCCCAAAAGGTGCCCTGCCGCACCATATGGTAACTCAATTTTTACCTTTTCAAGCAGCTCGATTCAGTTTGCGTTACTGCTGTTACCACTTTACATCCCACCAGCAGCTAGAAGGTACACACTTCTCTAAAACCCCTTCAGCATTTATTGTTTGTAGACTTTTTGCTGATGGTCATGACTGGAGTGAGCTGAAACCTTTTTGAATTTGAATTTGCATGTGGCTAATAATTCCTTATACTGAGCTTTAGGCATGTCCTCTTTTTCTTTTCCTTTTTTTTTTAAAGAGTGAGTACAACTTCCCTCCTCTTATTGACTTCTTGGAAATTTCTCATGTGTTGAATGTTCTTGCCAATTCCCTACCCCAGGGCATATTTTGAGGGCTTGTGTCATTTACAGCCCTGCAGTCCTTGTGACTATATAAGCAATCATTGGCACTGGGTTTAAAGTGCTGTTGTGGGAAGCAGCCACAAGGCGGCAGCATTATTGCGTTCTCAAGTCTTGTTACTAGGAGAACAGAGTCTTCCTGGAGGTAGTGTTCCGAGCTTGTAAATTAGAGTGCAATATGCTGGGACAAGCCTCCAGAAGTTTATGTCTCCTAACTTATGTTTTTTTTTTAAATTTAATTTCTATTTCTTATCGGAGTAAATTTGATTAGAGTGTTGTGGTTTTCTGGCTGTACAGAATCTGCTCAGTGATTCATACATATGTCTGTTCATCTTCGAACCTGTTAGCATGTATGTGATTACAGAATGTATATTTTAAAGGTATTGGTGATTATATAATTTATATATTTCATATGTTATATGTTTATATACATTTAACATACATTAGTATAGGTATTTTAACCCCATAGTCCTAATTTACCCATCCTCCCACCTTTCATTTTGGTAGCCATTAGTTTATTTGATAAGTCTGTGAGTGTCTTTTTCTGTGGAAATATGTTCATTGGTAGCAATCTTAGGATAACATGTATAAATGATGTCCTAGGATATTTGTCATACCCTTTTGACTTACTTAACCTTATATGATTATTTCTAGGCTCAACTGTAGTCCTGAAAACGGCATTGTTCATTTTTTTTCCGAGGCTACTATTCCATTTGGTACGTATCCCACTTCGTCTTTGTCCATTCATCTGTTTATGGACCTTTTTTTTGCTTCCATGTCTTGGCTATTTCAATATTGTTGCAATGCACATTTGCCTGCCTCTCTCTTTCCGAATCTGGTGGTCTTAGGTTATAGGCCCAAAAGGTGCCCTGCCGCATCATATGGTTGCTCAATTTTTACCTTTTCAAGCAGCTCCATTCAGTTTGCGTTAGTGCTGTTGCCACTTTACATCCCACCAGCAGCTAGAAGGTACACAGATCTCTAAAACCCCTTCAGCATTTATAGTTTGTAGACATTTTGCTGATGGTAATGACTGGTGTGAGCTGAAACCTTTTTGAATTTGAATTTGTATGTGGCTAATAATTCCTTATACTAAGCTTTAGGTATGTCCTTTTTTTTCTTTTCCTTTTTTTTTTTAAAGAGTGAGTACAACTCCCCTCCTCTTATTGACTTCTTGAAAAATTTCTCATGTGTTGGATTTTCTTGCCTATTCCCTACCCCAGGGCAATTTTTGAGGGCCTGTGTCATTTACAGCCCTGCAGTCCTTGTGACTATATAAGCAACCATTGTCACTGGGTTTAAAGCTGCTGTTTTGGGAGACAGCCACAAGGCGGCAGCATTATTACGTTCTCAAGTCTTGTTACTAGGACAACAGAGTCTTCCTGGAGGTAGTGTTCCGAGCTTGTAAATTAGAGTGCAATGTGCTGGGACAAGCCCCCAGAAGTTTATGTCTCCTTACTTACGTTTGTTTTTTAAATTTAATTTGTCTTTCTTATCGGAGTAAATTTGATTAGAGTGTTTTGATTGTCTGGCTGTACAGAATCTGCTCAATGATTCACACATATGTCTGTTCATCTTCGGATCCTGTTACCATGTATGTGATTACAGAATGTATATTTTGAAGGTATTGGTGAATATATAATTCATATCATTTATATGTTATATGTTTATATACATTTAACTTACATTAGTATATGTATGTTAACCCCATAGTCCTAATTTACCCATCCTCCCACCTTTCATTTTGGCTAACCATTAGTTTATTTGATAAGTCTGTGAGTGTCTTTTTCTGTGGAAATATGTTCATTGGTAGCAATCTTAGGAAAACTTGTATAAATAATATCATAGGATATTTGTAATACCCTTTTGTCTTACTTAACCTTATATGATTATTTCTAGTCTCAACTCTATTCCTGAAAACGACATTGTTCATTTTTTTCCTGAGGCTACTCTTCCATTCTGTGCATATACCACTTCTTCTTTGTCCATTCACCTGTTTATGGACCTTTTTTTTCCTTCCATGTCTTTGCTATTTCAGTATTGTTGCAGTGCACATTTGCCTGCCTCTGTCTTTCCGATTCTGGTGGTCTTAGGTTATAGGCCCAAAAGGTGCCCTGCCGCATCATATGGTAGCTCAATTTTTACGTTTTCAAGCAGCTCGATTCAGTTTGCATTAGTGCTGTTACGACTTTATATCCCACCAGCAGCTAGAAGGTACACACTTCTCTAAAACCCCTTCAGCATTTATAGTTTGTAGACTTTTTGCTGATGGTCATGACTGGTGTGAGCTGAAACCTTTTTGGAGGTTGGATACGCATGTGGCTAATAATTCCTTATGCTGAGCTTTAGGCATGTCCTATTTTTTCTTTTCCTTTTTTTTAAAAAGAGTGAGTACAACTTCCCTCCTCTTATTGATTTCTTGAAAAGTTTCTTATGTGTTGAATTTTCTTGCCTATTCCCTACCCCAGGGCATTTTTTGAGTGCCTGTGTCATTTACAACCGTGCAGTCCTTGTGACTATATAAGCAACCATTGGCACTGGGTTTAAAGGTGCTGTTTTTGGAGACAGCCACAAGGCGGCAGCATTATTACGTTCTCAAGTCTTGTTACTAGGACAACAGAGTCTTCCTGGAGGTAGTGTTCCGAGCTTTTAAATTAGAGTGCAATGTGCTGGGACAAGCCCCCAGAAGTTTATGTCTCCTTACTTATGTTTGTTTTTTAAATTTAATTTGTATTTTTTATCGGAGTAAATTTGATTAGAGTGTTTTGATTGTCTGGCTGTACAGAATCTGTTCAATGATTCATACATATGTCTGTTCATCTTCGGATCCTGTTACCATGTATGTGATTACAGAATGTATATTTTGAAGGTATTGGTGATTATATAATTCATATCATTTATATGTTATATGTTTATATACATTTAACTTATATTAGTATATGTATGTTAACCCCATACTCCTAATTTACCCATCCCCCCACCTTTCATTTTGGCTAACCATTAGTTTATTTGATAAGTCTGTGAGTGTCTTTGTCAGTGGAAATATGTTCATTGGTAGCAATCTTAGGATAACATGTATAAATGATATCATAGGATATTTGTCATACCCTTTTGACTTACTTAACCTTATATGATTATTTCTAGGCTCAACTCTAGTCCTGAAAACGGCATTGTTCATTTTTTTCCAGAGGCTACTATTCCATTTGGTACGTATACCATTTCGTCTTTGTCCTTTCATCTGTTTATGGACCTTTTTTTTGCTTCCATGTCTTGGCTATTTCAATATTGTTGCAGTGCACATTTGCCTGCCTCTGTCTTTCCGAATCCGGTGGTCTTAGGTTACAGGCCCAAAAGGTGCCCTGCCGCATCATATGGTAGCTCAATATTTACCTTTTCAAGCAGCTCAGTTCAGTTTGCGTTACTGCTGTTACCACTTTACATCCAAACAGCAGCTAGAAGGTACACAGTTCTCTAAAACGCCTTCAGCATTTATAGTTTGTAGACTTTTTGCTGATGGTCATGACTGGTGTGAGCTGAAACCTTTTTGGAGGTTGGATACGCATGTGGCTAATAATTCCTTATGCTGAGCTTTAGGCATGTCCTTTTTTTCTTTTCCTTTTTTTTTTAAAGAGTGAGTACAACTTCCATACTCTTATTGACTTCTTGAAAATTTCTCATGTGTTGAATTTCCTTGCCTATTCCCTACACCAGGGCATTTTTTGAGGGCCTGTGTCTTTTACAGCCCTGCAGTCCTTGTGACTATATAAGCAACCATTGGTACTGGGTTTAAAGCTACTGTTGTGGGAAGCAGCCACAAGGCGGCAGCATTATTACGTTCTCAAGTCTTGTTACTAGGACAACACAGTCTTCCTGGAGGTAGTGTTCCGAGCCTGTAAATTAGAGTGCAATGTCCTGGGACAAGCCCCCAGAAGTTTATGTCTCCTAACTTATGTTTGTTTTTTAAATTTAATTTCTATTTTTATCGGAGTAAATTTGATTAGAGTGTTGTGGTTTTCTGGCTGTACAGAATCTGCTCAATGATTCATACATATGTCTGTTCATCTTCGGATCCTGTTACCATGTATGTGATTACAGAATGTATATTTTGAAGGTATTGGTGATTATATAATTCATATCATTTATATGTTATATGTTTATATACATTTAACATACATTAGTATATGTATGTTAACCCCATAGTCCTAATTTACCCATCCTCCCACCTTTCATTTTGGCTAACCATTAGTTTATGATAAGTCTGTGAGTGTCTTTTTCTGTGGAAATATGTTCATTGGTAGCAATCTTAGGATAACATGTATAAATGATATCATAGGATATTTGTCATACCCTTTTGACTTACTTAAACTTATATGATTATTTCTAGGCTCAACTCTAGTCCTGAAAACAGCATTGTTCATTTTTTTCCAGAGGCTACTATTCCATTTGGTACGTATACCATTTCGTCTTTGTCCATTCATCTGTTTATGGACCTTTTTTTGCTTCCATGTCTTGGCTATTTCAGTATTGTTGCAGTGCACATTTGCCTGCCTCTGTCTTTCCGATTCTGGTGGTCTTAGGTAATAGGCCCAAAAGGTGCCCTGCCGCAACGTATGGTAACTCAATTTTTACCTTTTCAAGCAGCTCCATTCAGTTTGCATTAGTGGTATTACTTCTTTACATCCCACCAGCATCTAGAAGGTACACATTCCTCTAAAACCCCTTCAGCATTTATAGTTTGTAGACTTTTTGATGATGGTCATGAGTGGTGTTACCTGAAACCTTTTTGAATTTGAATTTGCATGTGGCTAATAATTCCTTATACTGAGCTTTAGGCATGTCATTTTTTTCTTTTCCTTTTGTTTTAAAGAGTGAGTACAACTTCCCTCCTCTTATTGACTTCTTGAAAAGTTTCTCATGTGTTGAATTTTTTTGCCTATTCCCTACCCCAGGGCATTTTTTGAAGGCAGGTGTCATTTAGAGCCCTTCAGTCCTTGTGACTATTAAGCAACCTTTGGCACTGGGTTTAAAGCTGCTGTTGTGGGAAACAGCCACAAGGCGGCAGCATTATTACGTTCTCAACTCTTGTTACTAGGGCAACAGAGTCTTCCTGGAGGTAGTTTTCCAAGGTTGTAAATTAGAGTGGAATGTGCTGGGACAAGCCCCCAGAAGTTTATGTCTCCTAACTTATGTTTGCTTTTTAAATTTAATTTCTATTTCTTATCGGAGTAAATTTGATTAGAGTGTTTTGATTGGCTGTACAGAATCTGCTCAATGATTCATACATATATCTCTTCAGCTTCGGAACCTGTTATCAAGTATGTGATTACAGAATATATATTTTGAAGGTATTGGTGATTATATAATTCATATCGTTTATATGTTATATGTTTATATACATTTAACTTACATTAGTATATGTATGTTAACCCCATAGTCCTAACTTACCCATCCCCCCACCTTTCATTTTGGCTAACCATTAGTTTATTTGATAAGTCTGTGAGTGTCTTTTTCTGTGGAAATATGTTCATTGGTAGCAATCTTAAGAAAACTTGTATAAATGATATCATAGGATATTTGTCATACCCTTTTGACTTACTTAACCTTATATGATTTTTTCTAGGCTCAACTGTAGTCCTGAAAACAGCATTGTTCATTTTTCTCCCGAGGCTACTATTCCATTCTGTCCGTATACCACTTCTTCTTTGTCCATTCATCTGTTTATGGACCTTTTTTTTGCTTCCATATCTTGGCTATTTCAGTATTGTTGCAGTGCATATTTGCCTGCCTCTGTCTTTCCAATTTTGGTGGTCTTAGGTTATAGGCCCAAAAGGTGCCCTGCCGCATCATTTGGTAGCTCAATTTTTACCTTTTCAAGCAGCTCGATTCAGTTTGCGTTAGTGCTGTTTCCACTTTACATCCCACCAGCAGCTAGAAGGTACACAGATCTCTAAAACCCCTTCAGCATTTATAGTTTGTAGACATTTTGCTGATGGTAATGACTGGTGTGAGCTGAAACCTTTTTGAATTTGAATTTGTATGTGGCTAATAATTCCTTATACTAAGCTTTAGGCATGTCCTTTTTTTTCTTTTCCTTTTTTTTTTTAAAGAGTGAGTACAACTCCCCTCCTCTTATTGACTTCTTGAAAAATTTCTCATGTGTTGGATTTTCTTGCCTATTCCCAACCCCAGGGCAATTTTTGAGGGCCTGTGTCATTTACAGCCCTGCAGTCCTTGTGACTATATAAGCAACCATTGTCATTGGGTTTAAAGCTGCTGTTTTGGGAGACAGCCACAAGGCGGCAGCATTATTACGTTCTCAAGTCTTGTTACTAGGACAACAGAGTCTTCCTGGAGGTAGTGTTCCGAGCTTGTAAATTAGAGTGCAATGTGCTGGGACAAGCCCCCAGAAGTTTATGTCTCCTTAGTTATGTTTGTTTTTTAAATTTAATTTGTATTTTTTATCGGAGTAAATTTGATTAGAGTGTTTTGATTGTCTGGCTGTACAGAATCTGTTCAATGATTCATACATATGTCTGTTCATCTTCGGATCCTGTTACCATGTATGTGATCACAGAATATATATTTTGAAGGTATTGGTGATTATATAATTCATATCGTTTATATGTTATATGTTTATATACATTTAACTTACATTAGTATATGTATGTTAACCCCATAGTCCTAATTTACCCATCCTCCCACCTTTCATTTTGGCTAACCATTAGTTTATTTGATAAGTCTGTGAGTGTCTTTTTCTGTGGAAATATGTTCATTGGTAGCAATCTTAGGAAAACTTGTATAAATAATATCATAGGATATTTGTAATACCCTTTTGTCTTACTTAACCTTATATGATTATTTCTAGTCTCAACTCTAGTCCTGAAAACGGCATTGTTCATTTTTTTCCCGAGGCTACTCTTCCATTCTGTCCATATACCACTTCTTCTTTGTCCATTCACCTGTTTATGGACCTTTTTTTTGCTTCCATGTCTTTGCTATTTCAGTATTGTTGCAGTGCACATTTGCCTGCCTCTGTCTTCCCGATTCTGGTGGTCTTATGTTATAGGCCCAAAAGGTGCCCTGCCGCATCATATGGTAGCTCAATTTTTACGTTTTCAAGCAGCTCGATTCAGTTTGCATTAGTGCTGTTACGTCTTTATATCCCACCAGCAGCTAGAAGGTACACACTTCTCTAAAACCCCTTCAGCATTTATAGTTTGTAGACTTTTTGCTGATGGTCATGACTGGTGTGAGCTGAAACCTTTTTGGAGGTTGGATACGCATGTGGCTAATAATTCCTTATGCTGAGCTTTAGGCATGTCCTTTTTTTCTTTTCCTTTTTTTTTAAATAGTGAGTACAACTTCCGTACTCTTATTGACTTCTTGAAAATTTCTCATGTGTTGAATTTTCTTGCCAATTCCCTACCCCAGGGCATTTTTTGAGGGCCTGTGTCTTTTACAGCCCTGCAGTCCTTGTGACTATATAAGCAACCATTGGCACTGGGTTTAAAGCTACTGTTGTGGGAAGCAGCCACAAGGCGGCAGCATTATTACGTTCTCAAGTCTTGTTACTAGGACAACACAGTCTTCCTGGAGGTAGTGTTCCGAGCTTGTAAATTAGAGTGCAATGTGCTGGGACAGGCCCCCAAAAGTTTATGTCTCCTAACTTATGTTTGTTTTTTAAATTTAATTTCTATTTCTTATCGGAGTAAATTTGATTAGAGTGTTTTGATTGTCTGGCTGTACAGAATCTGCTCAGTGATTCATACATATGTCTGTTCATCTTCGGATCCTGTTACCATGTATGTGATTACAGAATGTATATTTTGAAGGTATTGGTGAATATATAATTCATATCATTTATATGTTATATGTTTATATACATTTAACATACATTAGTATATGTATGTTAACCCCATAGTCCTAATTTACCCATCCTCCCACCTTTCATTTTGGCTAACCATTAGTTTATATGATAAGTCTGTGAGTGTCTTTTTCTGTGGAAATATGTTCATTGGTAGCAATCTTAGGATAACATGTATAAATGATATCATAGGATATTTGTCATACCCTTTTGACTTACTTAACCTTATATGATTATTTCTAGGCTCAACTCTAGTCCTGAAAACAGCATTGTTCATTTTTTTCCAGAGGCTACTATTCCATTTGGTACGTATACCATTTCGTCTTTGTCCATTCATCTGTTTATGGACCTTTTTTTGCTTCCATGTCTTGGCTATTTCAGTATTTTTGCAGTGCACATTTGCCTGCCTCTGTCTTTCCGATTCTGGTGGTCTTAGGTTATACGCCCAAAAGGTGCCCTGCCGCATCGTATGGTAACTCAATTTTTACCTTTTCAAGCAGCTCCATTCAGTTTGCATTAGTGGTATTACTTCTTTACATCCCACCAGCATCTAGAAGGTACACATTCCTCTAAAACCCCTTCAGCATTTATAGTTTGTAGACTATTTGATGATGGTCATGACTGGTGTTACCTGAAACCTTTTTGAATTTGAATTTGCATGTGGCTAATAATTCCTTATACTGAGCTTTAGGCATGTCATTTTTTTCTTTTCCTTTTGTTTTAAAGAGTGAGTACAACTTCCCTCCTCTTATTGACTTCTTGAAAAGTTTCTCATGTGTTGAATTTTTTTGCCTATTCCCTACCCCAGGGCATTTTTTGAAGGCAGGTGTCATTTAGAGCCCTTCAGTCCTTGTGACTATTAAGCAACCTTTGGCACTGGGTTTAAAGCTGCTGTTGTGGGAAACAGCCACAAGGCGGCAGCATTATTACGTTCTCAACTCTTCTTACTAGGGCAACAGAGTGTTCCTGGAGGTAGTTTTCCAAGGTTGTAAATTAGAGTGGAATGTGCTGGGACAAGCCCCCAGAAGTTTATGTCTCCTAACTTATGTTTGCTTTTTAAATTTAATTTCTATTTCTTATCGGAGTAAATTTGATTAGAGTGTTTTGATTGGCTGTACAGAATCTGCTCAATGATTCATACATATATCTGTTCATCTTCGGAACCTGTTATCATGTATGTGATTACAGAATGTATATTTTAAAGGTTTGGTGATTATATATTTTATATAGTTCATATGTTATATGTTTATATACATTTAACATACATTAGTATATGTATGTTAACCCCATAGTCCTAATTTACCCATCCTCCCACCTTTCATTTTGGCTAACCATTAGTTTATTTGATAAGTCTGTGAGTGTCTTTTTTTGTGGAAATATGTTCATTGGTAGCAATCTTAGGATAACATGTATAAATGATAGCATAGGATATTTGTCATACCCTTTTGACTAACTTACCCTTATATGATTATTTCTAGGCTCAACTGTAGTCATGAAAATGGCATTGTTCTTTTTTTTCCCGAGGCTACTATTCCATTTGGTACGTATACCACTTCCTCTTTGTCCATTCATTTGTTTATGGACCTTTTTTTTGCTTCTATGTCTTGACTATTTCAATATTGTTGCAGTGCATATTTGCCTGCATCTGTCTTTCCGATTTTGGTGGTCTTATATTATAGGCCCAAAAGGTGCCCTGCCGCATCATACGGTAACTCAATTTTTACCTTTTCAAGTAGCTGCATTCAGTTTTCGTTAGTGCTCTTACCAGTTTACATCCCACCAGAACCTAGAAGGTACACAGTTCTCTAAAACCCGTTCAGCATTTATAGTTTGTAGATTTATTGCTGATGGTCATGACTGGTGTGAGCTGAAACCTTATTGAATTTGAATTTGCATGTGCCTAATAATTTCCTTTACTGAGCTTTAGGCATGCCCTTTTTTTTCTTTTCCTTTCTTTTTTAGAGAGCGAGTACAACCTCCCTCCTCTTATTGACTTCTTGAAAAATTTCTCATGTGTTGAATTTTCTTGCCTATTCCCTACCCCAAGGCATTTTTTGAGGGCCTGTATCATTTACAGCCCTGCAGTCCTTGTGACAATATAAGCAACCATTGGCACTGGGTTTAAAGCTGCTGTTGTGGGAAATAGCCACAAGGCAGCAGCATTATTAGGTTCTCAACTCTTGTTAATAGGGCAGCAGAGTCTTCCTGGAGGTAGTGTTCCGAGGTTGTAAATTAGAGTGGAATGTGCTGGGACAAGCCCCCAGAAGTTTATGTCTCCTTACTTATGTTTGTTTTTTAAATTTAACTTCTACTTTTTATCGGAGTAAATTTGATTAGAGTGTTTTGATTGTCTGGCTGTACAGAATCTGCTCAATGATTCATACATATGTCTGTTCATCTGCGGATCCTGTTACCATGTATGTGATTACAGAATGTATATTTTGAAGGGATTGGTGATTATATAATTCATATCATTTATATGTTATATGTTTATATACATTTAACTTACATTAGTATATGTATGTTAACCCCATAGTCCTAATTTACCCATCCTCCCACCTTTCATTTTGGCTAACCGTTAGTATTTTTGATAAGTCTGTGACTGTCTTTTTCTGTGGAAATATGTTCATTGGTAGTAATCTTAGGAAAACATGTATAAATGATTTCATAGGATATTTGTCACACCCTTTTGACTTACTTAACCTTATATGACTATTTCTAGTCTCAACTGTAGTTCTGAAAACGGCATTGTTCATTTTTTTCCCGAGGCTACTCTTCCATTCTGTCCATATACCACTTCTTCTTTGTCCATTCACCTGTTTATGGACCATTTTTTGCTTCCATGTCTTGGGTATTTCAGTATTGTTGCAGTGCACATTTGCCTGCCTCTGTATTTCCGATTTTGGTGGTCTTAGGTTATAGGCCCAAAAGGTGCCCTGCCGCATCATATGGTAACTCAATTTTTACCTTTTCAAGCAGCTCCATTCAGTATGCGTTAGTGCTGTTACCACTTTACATCCCACCAGCAGCTAGAATGTACACAATTCTCTAAAACCCCTTCAGCATTTATAGTTTGTAGACTTTTTGCTGATGGTCATGACTGGTGTCACCTGAAACCTTTTTGAATTTGAATTTGCATGTGGCTAATAATTCCTTATACTGAGCTTTAGGCATGTCCTTTTTTTTCTTTTCCTTTTTTTTTTAAAGAGTGAGTACAACTTCCCTCCTCTTATTGACTTCTTGAAAAGTTACTCATGTGTTGAATTTTCTTGCCAATTCCATACCCCAGGGCATTTTTTGAGGGCCTGTGTCTTTTACAGCCCTGCAGTCCTTATGAATATATAAGCAACCATTGGCACTGGGTTTAAAGCTACTGTTGTGGGAAGCAGCCACAAGGCGGCAGCATTATTACGTTCTCAAGTCTTGTTACTAGGACAACAGAGTCTTCCTGGAGGTAGTGTTCCGAGCTTGTAAATTAGAGTGCAATGTGCTGGGACAAGCCCCCAGAAGTTTATGTCTCCTTACTTATGTTTGTTTTTTAAATTTGATTTGTATTTTTTATCGGAGTAAATTTGATTAGAGTGTTTTGATTGTCTGGCTGTACAGAATCTGTTCAATGATTCATACATATATCTGTTCATCTTCGGAACCTGTTAGCATGTATGTGATTACAGAATGTATATTTTAAAGGTATTGGTGATTATATAATTTATATATTTCATATGTTATATGTTTATATACATTTAACATACATTAGTATATGTATTTTAACCCCATTGTCCTAATTTACCCATCCTCCCACCTTTCATTTTGGCTAGCCATTAGTTTATTTGATAAGTCTGTGAGTGTCTTTTTCTGTGGAAATATGTTCATTGGTAGCAATCTTAGGATAACATGTATAAATGATGTCATAGGATATTTGTCATACCCTTTTGACTTACTTAACCTTATATGATTATTTCTAGGCTCAACTGTAGTCCTGAAAACGGCATTGTTCATTTTTTTCCCTAGGCTACTATTCCATTTGGTACGTATCCCACTTCGTCTTTGTCCATTCATCTGTTTATGGACCTTTTTTTTTGCTTCCATGTCTTGGCTATTTCAGTATTGTTGCAGTGCACATTTGCCTGCCTCTGTCTTTCCGATTCCGGTGGTCTTAGGTTATAGGCCCAAAATGTGCCCTGCCGCATCATATGGTAGCTCAATGTTTACCTTTTCAAGCAGCTCGATTCAGTTTGCGTTACTGCTGTTACCACTTTACATCCCACCAGCAGCTAGAAGGTACACAGTTCTCTAAAACCCCTTCAGCATTTATAGTTTGTAGACTTTTTGCTGATGGTCATGACTGGTGTGAGCTGAAACCTTTTTGGAGGTTGGATACGCATGTGGCTAATAATTCCTTATGCTGAGCTTTAGGCATGTCCTTTTTTTCTTTTCCTTTTTTTTTAAAGAGTGACTACAACTTCCCTCCTCTTATTGACTTCTTGAAAATTTCTCATGTGTTGAATTTTCTTGCCAATTCCATACCCCAGGGCATTTTTTGAGGGCCTGTGTCTTTTACAGCCCTGCAGTCCTTGTGACTATATAAGCAACCATTGGCACTGGGTTTAAAGCTACTGTTGTGGGAAGCAGCCACAAGGCGGCAGCATTATTACGTTCTCAAGTCTTGTTACTAGGACAACACAGTCTTCCTGGAGGTAGTGTTCCGAGCTTGTAAATTAGAGTGCAATGTGCTGGGACAAGCCCCCAGAAGTTTATGTCTCCTAACTTATGTTTGTTTTTTAAATTTAATTTCTATTTCTTATCGGAGTAAATTTGATTAGAGTGTTGTGGTTTTCTGGCTGTACAGAATCTGCTCAATGATTCATACATATGTCTGTTCATCTTCGAACCTGTTAGCATGTATGTGATTACAGAATGTATATTTTAAAGGTATTGGTGATTATATAATTTATATATTTCATATGTTATATGTTTATATACATTTAACATACATTAGTATATGTATTTTAACCCCATTGTCCTAATTTACCCATCCTCCCACCTTTCATTTTGGCTAGCCATTAGTTTATTTCATAAGTCTGTGAGTGTCTCTTTCTGTGGAAATATGTTCATTGGTAGCAATCTTAGGATAACATGTATAAATGATGTCATAGGATATTTGTCATACCCTTTTGACTTACTTAACCTTATATGATTATTTCTAGGCTCAACTGTAGTCCTGAAAACGGCATTGTTCATTTTTTCCCGAGGCTACTATTCCATTTGGTACGTATCCCACTTCGTCTTTGTCCATTCATCTGTTTATGGACCTTTTTTTTTGCTTCCATGTCTTTGCTATTTCAGTATTGTTGCAGTGCACATTTGCCTGCCTCTGTCTTTCCGATTCTGGTGGTCTTAGGTTATAGGCCCAAAAGGTGCCCTGCCGCATCATATGGTAGCTCAATTTTTACGTTTTCAAGCAGCTCGATTCAGTTTGCATTAGTGCTGTTACGACTTTATATCCCACCAGCAGCTAGAAGGTACACACTTCTCTAAAACCCCTTCAGCATTTATAGTTTGTAGACTTTTTGCTGATGGTCATGACTGGTGTGAGCTGAAACCTTTTTGGAGGTTGGATACGCATGTGGCTAATAATTCCTTATGCTGAGCTTTAGGCATGTCCTATTTTTTCTTTTCCTTTTTTTTAAAATGAGTGAGTACAACTTCCCTCCTCTTATTGATTTCTTGAAAAGTTTCTTATGTGTTGAATTTTCTTGCCTATTCCCTACCCCAGGGCATTTTTTGAGTGCCTGTGTCATTTACAACCGTGCAGTCCTTGTGACTATATAAGCAACCATTGGCACTGGGTTTAAAGGTGCTGTTTTTGGAGACAGCCACAAGGCGGCAGCATTATTACGTTCTCAAGTCTTGTTACTAGGACAACAGAGTCTTCCTGGAGGTAGTGTTCCGAGCTTTTAAATTAGAGTGCAATGTGCTGGGACAAGCCCCCAGAAGTTTATGTCTCCTTACTTATGTTTGTTTTTTAAATTTAATTTGTATTTTTTATCGGAGTAAATTTGATTAGAGTGTTTTGATTGTCTGGCTGTACAGAATCTGTTCAATGATTCATACATATGTCTGTTCATCTTCGCATCCTGTTACCATGTATGTGATCACAGAATATATATTTTGAAGGTATTGGTGATTATATAATTCATATCGTTTATATGTTATATGTTTATATACATTTAACTTACATTAGTATATGTGTGTTAACCCCATAGTCCTAACTTACCCATCCCCCCACCTTTCATTTTGGCTAAACATTAGTTTATTTGATAAGTCTGTGAGTGTCTTTTTCTGTGGAAATATGTTCATTGGTAGCAATCTTAAGAAAACTTGTATAAATGATATCATAGGATATTTGTCATACCCTTTTGACTCACTTAACCTTATATGATTTTTTCTAGGCTCAACTGTAGTCCTGAAAACAGCATTGTTCATTTTTCTCCCGAGGCTACTATTCCATTCTGTCCGTATACCACTTCTTCTTTGTCCATTCATCTGTTTATGG
The DNA here is from genome assembly GCF_965194825.1 of Balaenoptera physalus. Classification (NCBI taxonomy): domain Eukaryota; kingdom Metazoa; phylum Chordata; class Mammalia; order Artiodactyla; family Balaenopteridae; genus Balaenoptera; species Balaenoptera physalus. The sequence continues at coordinate 26,293 of NW_028124354.1, read as the reverse complement.
ACCTTTTTTTTGCTTCCATATCTTGGCTATTTCAGTATTGTTGCAGTGCATATTTGCCTGCCTCTGTCTTTCCAATTTTGGTGGTCTTAGGTTATAGGCCCAAAAGGTGCCCTGCCCCATCATTTGGTAGCTCAATTTTTACCTTTTCAAGCAGCTCGATTCAGTTTGCGTTAGTGCTGTTTCCACTTTACATCCCACCAGCAGCTAGAAGGTACACAGATCTCTAAAACCCCTTCAGCATTTATAGTTTGTAGACATTTTGCTGATGGTAATGACTGGTGTGAGCTGAAACCTTTTTGAATTTGAATTTGTATGTGGCTAATAATTCCTTATACTAAGCTTTAGGCATGTCCTTTTTTTTCTTTTCCTTTTTTTTTTAAAGAGTGAGTACAACTTCCCTCCTCTTATTGACTTCTTGGAAATTTCTCATGTGTTGAATGTTCTTGCCAATTCCCTACCCCAGGGCATATTTTGAGGGCTTGTGTCATTTACAGCCCTGCAGTCCTTGTGACTATATAAGCAATCATTGGCACTGGGTTTAAAGTGCTGTTGTGGGAAGCAGCCACAAGGCGGCAGCATTATTGCGTTCTCAAGTCTTGTTACTAGGAGAACAGAGTCTTACTGGAGGTAGTGTTCTGAGCTTGTAAATTAGAGTGCAATGTGCTGGGACAAGCCCCAGAAGTTTATGTCTCCTAACTTATGTTTTTTTTTTAAATTTAATTTCTATTTCTTATCGGAGTAAATTTGATTAGAGTGTTTTTATTGTTTGACTGTACAGAATCTGCTCAATGATTCATACATATATCTGTTCATCTTCGGAACCTGTTAGCATGTATGTGATTACAGAATGTATATTTTAAAGGTATTGGTGATTATATTATTTATATAGTTTATATATTATATGTTTATATACATTTAACATACATTAGTATATGTATGTTAACCCCATTGTCCTAATTTACCCATCCTCCCACCTTTCATTTTGGCTAACCATTAGTTTATTTGATAAGTCTGTGAGTGTCTTTTTCTGTGGAAATATGTTCATTGGTAGCAATCTTAGGATAACATGTATAAATGATGTCATAGGATATTTGTCATACCCTTTTGACTTACTTAACCTTATATGATTATTTCTAGGCTCAACTGTAGTCCTGAAAACGGCATTGTTCATTTTTTTCCCGAGGCTACTATTCCATTTGGTACGTATCCCACTTCGTCTTTGTCCATTCATCTGTTTATGGACCTTTTTTTTTGCTTCCATGTCTTGGCTATTTCAGTATTGTTGCAGTGCACATTTGCCTGCCTCTGTCTTTCCGATTCCGGTGGTCTTAGGTTATAGGCCCAAAATGTGCCCTGCCGCATCATATGGTAGCTCAATGTTTACCTTTTCAAGCAGCTTGATTCAGTTTGCGTTACTGCTGTTACCACTTTACATCCCACCAGCAGCTAGAAGGTACACAGTTCTCTAAAACCCCTTCAGCATTTATAGTTTGTAGACTTTTTGCTGATGGTCATGACTGGTGTGAGCTGAAACCTTTTTGGAGGTTGGATACGCATGTGGCTAATAATTCCTTATGCTAAGCTTTAGGCATGTCCTTTTTTTCTTTTCCTTTTTTTTTAAAGAGTGACTACAACTTCCCTCCTCTTATTGACTTCTTGAAAATTTCTCATGTGTTGAATTTTCTTGCCAATTCCATACCCCAGGGCATTTTTTGAGGGCCTGTGTCTTTTACAGCCCTGCAGTCCTTGTGACTATATAAGCAACCATTGGCACTGGGTTTAAAGCTACTGTTGTGGGAAGCAGCCACAAGGCGGCAGCATTATTACGTTCTCAAGTCTTATTACTAGGACAACACAGTCTTCCTGGAGGTAGTGTTCCGAGCTTGTAAATTAGAGTGCAATGTGCTGGGACAAGCCCCCAGAAGTTTATGTCTCCTAACTTATGTTTGTTTTTTAAATTTAATTTCTATTTCTTATCGGAGTAAATTTGATTAGAGTGTTGTGGGTTACTGGCTGTACAGAATCTGCTCAATGATTCATACATATGTCTGTTCATCTTCGAACCTGTTAGCATGTATGTGATTACAGAATGTATATTTTAAAGGTATTGGTGATTATATAATTTATATATTTCATATGTTATATGTTTATATACATTTAACATACATTAGTATATGTATTTTAACCCCATTGTCCTAATTTACCCATCCTCCCACCTTTCATTTTGGCTAGCCATTAGTTTATTTGATAAGTCTGTGAGTGTCTTTTTCTGTGGAAATATGTTCATTGGTAGCAATCTTAGGATAACATGTATAAATGATGTCATAGGATATTTGTCATACCCTTTTGACTTACTTAACCTTATATGATTATTTCTAGGCTCAACTGTAGTCCTGAAAACGGCATTGTTCATTTTTTTCCCGAGGCTACTATTCCATTTGGTACGTATCCCACTTCGTCTTTGTCCATTCATCTGTTTATGGACCTTTTTTTTTGCTTCCATGTCTTGGCTATTTCAGTATTGTTGCAGTGCACATTTGCCTGCCTCTGTCTTTCCGATTCCGGTGGTCTTAGGTTATAGGCCCAAAATGTGCCCTGCCGCATCATATGGTAGCTCAATGTTTACCTTTTCAAGCAGCTCGATTCAGTTTGCGTTACTGCTGTTACCACTTTACATCCCACCAGCAGCTAGAAGGTACACAGTTCTCTAAAACCCCTTCAGCATTTATAGTTTGTAGACTTTTTGCTGATGGTCATGACTGGTGTGAGCTGAAACCTTTTTGGAGGTTGGATACGCATGTGGCTAATAATTCCTTATGCTGAGCTTTAGGCATGTCCTTTTTTTCTTTTCCTTTTTTTTTAAAGAGTGACTACAACTTCCCTCCTCTTATTGACTTCTTGAAAATTTCTCCTGTGTTGAATTTTCTTGCCAATTCCATACCCCAGGGCATTTTTTGAGGGCCTGTGTCTTTTACAGCCCTGCAGTCCTTGTGACTATATAAGCAACCATTGGCACTGGGTTTAAAGCTACTGTTGTGGGAAGCAGCCACAAGGCGGCAGCATTATTACGTTCTCAAGTCTTGTTACTAGGACAACACAGTCTTCCTGGAGGTAGTGTTCCGAGCTTGTAAATTAGAGTGCAATGTGCTGGGACAAGCCCCCAGAAGTTTATGTCTCCTAACTTATGTTTGTTTTTTAAATTTAATTTCTATTTCTTATCGGAGTAAATTTGATTAGAGTGTTGTGGTTTTCTGGCTGTACAGAATCTGCTCAATGATTCATACATATGTCTGTTCATCTTCGAACCTGTTAGCATGTATGTGATTACAGAATGTATATTTTAAAGGTATTGGTGATTATATAATTTATATATTTCATATGTTATATGTTTATATACATTTAACATACATTAGTATATGTATTTTAACCCCATAGTCCTAATTTACCCATCCTCCCACCTTTCATTTTGGCTAGCCATTAGTTTATTTGATAAGTCTGTGAGTGTCTTTTTCTGTGGAAATATGTTCATTGGTAGCAATCTTAGGATAACATGTATAAATGATGTCATAGGATATTTGTCATACCCTTTTGACTTACTTAACCTTATATGATTATTTCTAGGCTCAACTGTAGTCCTGAAAACGGCATTGTTCATTTTTTTCCCGAGGCTACTATTCCATTTGGTACGTATCCCACTTCGTCTTTGTCCATTCATCTGTTTATGGACCTTTTTTTTTGCTTCCATGTCTTGGCTATTTCAATATTGTTGCAATGCACATTTGCCTGCCTCTCTCTTTCCGAATCTGGTGGTCTTAGGTTATAGGCCCAAAAGGTGCCCTGCCGCACCATATGGTAACTCAATTTTTACCTTTTCAAGCAGCTCGATTCAGTTTGCGTTACTGCTGTTACCACTTTACATCCCACCAGCAGCTAGAAGGTACACACTTCTCTAAAACCCCTTCAGCATTTATTGTTTGTAGACTTTTTGCTGATGGTCATGACTGGAGTGAGCTGAAACCTTTTTGAATTTGAATTTGCATGTGGCTAATAATTCCTTATACTGAGCTTTAGGCATGTCCTTTTTTTCTTTTCCTTTTTTTTTTAAAGAGTGAGTACAACTTCCCTCCTCTTATTGACTTCTTGGAAATTTCTCATGTGTTGAATGTTCTTGCCAATTCCCTACCCCAGGGCATATTTTGAGGGCTTGTGTCATTTACAGCCCTGCAGTCCTTGTGACTATATAAGCAATCATTGGCACTGGGTTTAAAGTGCTGTTGTGGGAAGCAGCCACAAGGTGGCAGCATTATTGCGTTCTCAAGTCTTGTTACTAGGAGAACAGAGTCTTCCTGGAGGTAGTGTTCTGAGCTTGTAAATTAGAGTGCAATATGCTGGGACAAGCCTCCAGAAGTTTATGTCTCCTAACTTATGTTTTTTTTTTTAATTTAATTTCTATTTCTTATCGGAGTAAATTTGATTAGAGTGTTGTGGTTTTCTGGCTGTACAGAATCTGCTCAATGATTCATACATATGTCTGTTCATCTTCGAACCTGTTAGCATGTATGTGATTACAGAATGTATATTTTAAAGGTATTGGTGATTATATAATTTATATATTTCATATGTTATATGTTTATATACATTTAACATACATTAGTATATGTATTTTAACCCCATAGTCCTAATTTACCCATCCTCCCACCTTTCATTTTGGTAGCCATTAGTTTATTTGATAAGTCTGTGAGTGTCTTTTTCTGTGGAAATATGTTCATTGGTAGCAATCTTAGGATAACATGTATAAATGATGTCCTAGGATATTTGTCATACCCTTTTGACTTACTTAACCTTATATGATTATTTCTAGGCTCAACTGTAGTCCTGAAAACGGCATTGTTCATTTTTTTTCCGAGGCTACTATTCCATTTGGTACGTATCCCACTTCGTCTTTGTCCATTCATCTGTTTATGGACCTTTTTTTTGCTTCCATGTCTTGGCTATTTCAATATTGTTGCAATGCACATTTGCCTGCCTCTCTCTTTCCGAATCTGGTGGTCTTAGGTTATAGACCCAAAAGGTGCCCTGCCGCATCATATGGTTGCTCAATTTTTACCTTTTCAAGCAGCTCCATTCAGTTTGCGTTAGTGCTGTTGCCACTTTACATCCCACCAGCAGCTAGAAGGTACACAGATCTCTAAAACCCCTTCAGCATTTATAGTTTGTAGACATTTTGCTGATGGTAATGACTGGTGTGAGCTGAAACCTTTTTGAATTTGAATTTGTATGTGGCTAATAATTCCTTATACTAAGCTTTAGGTATGTCCTTTTTTTTCTTTTCCTTTTTTTTTTTAAAGAGTGAGTACAACTCCCCTCCTCTTATTGACTTCTTGAAAAATTTCTCATGTGTTGGATTTTCTTGCCTATTCCCTACCCCAGGGCAATTTTTGAGGGCCTGTGTCATTTACAGCCCTGCAGTCCTTGTGACTATATAAGCAACCATTGTCACTGGGTTTAAAGCTGCTGTTTTGGGAGACAGCCACAAGGCGGCAGCATTATTACGTTCTCAAGTCTTGTTACTAGGACAACAGAGTCTTCCTGGAGGTAGTGTTCCGAGCTTGTAAATTAGAGTGCAATGTGCTGGGACAAGCCCCCAGAAGTTTATGTCTCCTTACTTATGTTTGTTTTTTAAATTTAATTTGTCTTTCTTATCGGAGTAAATTTGATTAGAGTGTTTTGATTGTCTGGCTGTACAGAATCTGCTCAATGATTCACACATATGTCTGTTCATCTTCGGATCCTGTTACCATGTATGTGATTACAGAATGTATATTTTGAAGGTATTGGTGAATATATAATTCATATCATTTATATGTTATATGTTTATATACATTTAACTTACATTAGTATATGTATGTTAACCCCATAGTCCTAATTTACCCATCCTCCCACCTTTCATTTTGGCTAACCATTAGTTTATTTGATAAGTCTGTGAGTGTCTTTTTCTGTGGAAATATGTTCATTGGTAGCAATCTTAGGAAAACTTGTATAAATAATATCATAGGATATTTGTAATACCCTTTTGTCTTACTTAACCTTATATGATTATTTCTAGTCTCAACTCTATTCCTGAAAACGGCATTGTTCATTTTTTTCCTGAGGCTACTCTTCCATTCTGTGCATATACCACTTCTTCTTTGTCCATTCACCTGTTTATGGACCTTTTTTTTCCTTCCATGTCTTTGCTATTTCAGTATTGTTGCAGTGCACATTTGCCTGCCTCTGTCTTTCCGATTCTGGTGGTCTTAGGTTATAGGCCCAAAAGGTGCCCTGCCGCATCATATGGTAGCTCAATTTTTACGTTTTCAAGCAGCTCGATTCAGTTTGCATTAGTGCTGTTACGACTTTATATCCCACCAGCAGCTAGAAGGTACACACTTCTCTAAAACCCCTTCAGCATTTATAGTTTGTAGACTTTTTGCTGATGGTCATGACTGGTGTGAGCTGAAACCTTTTTGGAGGTTGGATACGCATGTGGCTAATAATTCCTTATGCTGAGCTTTAGGCATGTCCTATTTTTTCTTTTCCTTTTTTTTAAAAAGAGTGAGTACAACTTCCCTCCTCTTATTGATTTCTTGAAAAGTTTCTTATGTGTTGAATTTTCTTGCCTATTCCCTACCCCAGGGCATTTTTTGAGTGCCTGTGTCATTTACAACCGTGCAGTCCTTGTGACTATATAAGCAACCATTGGCACTGGGTTTAAAGGTGCTGTTTTTGGAGACAGCCACAAGGCGGCAGCATTATTACGTTCTCAAGTCTTGTTACTAGGACAACAGAGTCTTCCTGGAGGTAGTGTTCCGAGCTTTTAAATTAGAGTGCAATGTGCTGGGACAAGCCCCCAGAAGTTTATGTCTCCTTACTTATGTTTGTTTTTTAAATTTAATTTGTATTTTTTATCGGAGTAAATTTGATTAGAGTGTTTTGATTGTCTGCTGTACAGAATCTGTTCAATGATTCATACATATGTCTGTTCATCTTCGGATCCTGTTACCATGTATGTGATTACAGAATGTATATTTTGAAGGTATTGGTGATTATATAATTCATATCATTTATATGTTATATGTTTATATACATTTAACTTATATTAGTATATGTATGTTAACCCCATACTCCTAATTTACCCATCCCCCCACCTTTCATTTTGGCTAACCATTAGTTTATTTGATAAGTCTGTGAGTGTCTTTTTCAGTGGAAATATGTTCATTGGTAGCAATCTTAGGATAACATGTATAAATGATATCATAGGATATTTGTCATACCCTTTTGACTTACTTAACCTTATATGATTATTTCTAGGCTCAACTGTAGTCCTGAAAACGGCATTGTTCATTTTTTTCCCGAGGCTACTATTCCATTTGGTACGTATCCCACTTCGTCTTTGTCCATTCATCTGTTTATGGACCTTTTTTTTTGCTTCCATGTCTTGGCTATTTCAGTATTGTTGCAGTGCACATTTGCCTGCCTCTGTCTTTCCGATTCCGGTGGTCTTAGGTTATAGGCCCAAAATGTGCCCTGCCGCATCATATGGTAGCTCAATGTTTACCTTTTCAAGCAGCTCGATTCAGTTTGCGTTACTGCTGTTACCACTTTACATCCCACCAGCAGCTAGAAGGTACACAGTTCTCTAAAACCCCTTCAGCATTTATAGTTTGTAGACTTTTTGCTGATGGTCATGACTGGTGTGAGCTGAAACCTTTTTGGAGGTTGGATACGCATGTGGCTAATAATTCCTTATGCTGAGCTTTAGGCATGTCCTATTTTTTCTTTTCCTTTTTTTTAAAATGAGTGAGTACAACTTCCCTCCTCTTATTGATTTCTTGAAAAGTTTCTTATGTGTTGAATTTTCTTGCCTATTCCCTACCCCAGGGCATTTTTTGAGTGCCTGTGTCATTTACAACCGTGCAGTCCTTGTGACTATATAAGCAACCATTGGCACTGGGTTTAAAGGTGCTGTTTTTGGAGACAGCCACAAGGCGGCAGCATTATTACGTTCTCAAGTCTTGTTACTAGGACAACAGAGTCTTCCTGGAGGTAGTGTTCCGAGCTTTTAAATTAGAGTGCAATGTGCTGGGACAAGCCCCCAGAAGTTTATGTCTCCTTACTTATGTTTGTTTTTTAAATTTAATTTGTATTTTTTATCGGAGTAAATTTGATTAGAGTGTTTTGATTGTCTGGCTGTACAGAATCTGTTCAATGATTCATACATATATCTGTTCATCTTCGGAACCTGTTAGCATGTATGTGATTACAGAATGTATATTTTAAAGGTATTGGTGATTATATAATTTATATATTTCATATGTTATATGTTTATATACATTTAACATACATTAGTATATGTATTTTAACCCCATTGTCCTAATTTACCCATCCTCCCACCTTTCATTTTGGCTAGCAATTAGTTTATTTGATAAGTCTGTGAGTGTCTTTTTCTGTGGAAATATGTTCATTGGTAGCAATCTTAGGATAACATGTATAAATGATGTCATAGGATATTTGTCATACCCTTTTGACTTACTTAACCTTATATGATTATTTCTAGGCTCAACTGTAGTCCTGAAAACGGCATTGTTCATTTTTTTCCCGAGGCTACTATTCCATTTGGTACGTATCCCACTTCGTCTTTGTCCATTCATCTGTTTATGGACCTTTTTTTTTTGCTTCCATGTCTTGGCTATTTCAGTATTGTTGCAGTGCACATTTGCCTGCCTCTGTCTTTCCGATTCCGGTGGTCTTTGGTTATAGGCCCAAAATGTGCCCTGCCGCATCATATGGTAGCTCAATGTTTACCTTTTCAAGCAGCTCGATTCAGTTTGCGTTACTGCTGTTACCACTTTACATCCCACCAGCAGCTAGAAGGTACACAGTTCTCTAAAACCCCTTCAGCATTTATAGTTTGTAGACTTTTTGCTGATGGTCATGACTGGTGTGAGCTGAAACCTTTTTGGAGGTTGGATACGCATGTGGCTAATAATTCCTTATGCTGAGCTTTAGGCATGTCCTTTTTTTCTTTTCCTTTTTTTTTAAAGAGTGACTACAACTTCCCTCCTCTTATTGACTTCTTGAAAATTTCTCATGTGTTGAATTTTCTTGCCAATTCCATACCCCAGGGCATTTTTTGAGGGCCTGTGTCTTTTACAGCCCTGCAGTCCTTGTGACTATATAAGCAACCATTGGCACTGGGTTTACAGCTACTGTTGTGGGAAGCAGCCACAAGGCGGCAGCATTATTACGTTCTCAAGTCTTGTTACTAGGACAACACAGTCTTCCTGGAGGTAGTGTTCCGAGCTTGTAAATTAGAGTGCAATGTGCTGGGACAAGCCCCCAGAAGTTTATGTCTCCTAACTTATGTTTGTTTTTTAAATTTAATTTCTATTTCTTATCGGAGTAAATTTGATTAGAGTGTTGTGGTTTTCTGGCTGTACAGAATCTGCTCAATGATTCATACATATGTCTGTTCATCTTCGAACCTGTTAGCATGTATGTGATTACAGAATGTATATTTTAAAGGTATTGGTGATTATATAATTTATATATTTCATATGTTATATGTTTATATACATTTAACATACATTAGTATATGTATTTTAACCCCATAGTCCTAATTTACCCATCCTCCCACCTTTCATTTTGGCTAGCCATTAGTTTATTTGATAAGTCTGTGAGTGTCTTTTTCTGTGGAAATATGTTCATTGGTAGCAATCTTAGGATAACATGTATAAATGATGTCATAGGATATTTGTCATACCCTTTTGACTTACTTAACCTTATATGATTATTTCTAGGCTCAACTGTAGTCCTGAAAACGGCATTGTTCATTTTTTTCCCGAGGCTACTATTCCATTTGGTACGTATCCCACTTCGTCTTTGTCCATTCATCTGTTTATGGACCTTTTTTTTTGCTTCCATGTCTTGGCTATTTCAATATTGTTGCAATGCACATTTGCCTGCCTCTCTCTTTCCGAATCTGGTGGTCTTAGGTTATAGGCCCAAAAGGTGCCCTGCCGCACCATATGGTAACTCAATTTTTACCTTTTCAAGCAGCTCGATTCAGTTTGCGTTACTGCTGTTACCACTTTACATCCCACCAGCAGCTAGAAGGTACACACTTCTCTAAAACCCCTTCAGCATTTATTGTTTGTAGACTTTTTGCTGATGGTCATGACTGGAGTGAGCTGAAACCTTTTTGAATTTGAATTTGCATGTGGCTAATAATTCCTTATACTGAGCTTTAGGCATGTCCTTTTTTTCTTTTCCTTTTTTTTTTAAAGAGTGAGTACAACTTCCCTCCTCTTATTGACTTCTTGGAAATTTCTCATGTGTTGAATGTTCTTGCCAATTCCCTACCCCAGGGCATATTTTGAGGGCTTGTGTCATTTACAGCCCTGCAGTCCTTGTGACTATATAAGCAATCATTGGCACTGGGTTTAAAGTGCTGTTGTGGGAAGCAGCCACAAGGTGGCAGCATTATTGCGTTCTCAAGTCTTGTTACTAGGAGAACAGAGTCTTCCTGGAGGTAGTGTTCCGAGCTTGTAAATTAGAGTGCAATATGCTGGGACAAGCCTCCAGAAGTTTATGTCTCCTAACTTATGTTTTTTTTTTAAATTTAATTTCTATTTCTTATCGGAGTAAATTTGATTAGAGTGTTGTGGTTTTCTGGCTGTACAGAATCTGCTCAATGATTCATACATATGTCTGTTCATCTTCGAACCTGTTAGCATGTATGTGATTACAGAATGTATATTTTAAAGGTATTGGTGATTATATAATTTATATATTTCATATGTTATATGTTTATATACATTTAACATACATTAGTATATGTATTTTAACCCCATAGTCCTAATTTACCCATCCTCCCACCTTTCATTTTGGTAGCCATTAGTTTATTTGATAAGTCTGTGAGTGTCTTTTTCTGTGGAAATATGTTCATTGGTAGCAATCTTAGGATAACATGTATAAATGATGTCCTAGGATATTTGTCATACCCTTTTGACTTACTTAACCTTATATGATTATTTCTAGGCTCAACTGTAGTCCTGAAAACGGCATTGTTCATTTTTTTTCCGAGGCTACTATTCCATTTGGTACGTATCCCACTTCGTCTTTGTCCATTCATCTGTTTATGGACCTTTTTTTTGCTTCCATGTCTTGGCTATTTCAATATTGTTGCAATGCACATTTGCCTGCCTCTCTCTTTCCGAATCTGGTGGTCTTAGGTTATAGGCCCAAAAGGTGCCCTGCCGCATCATATGGTTGCTCAATTTTTACCTTTTCATGCAGCTCCATTCAGTTTGCGTTAGTGCTGTTGCCACTTTACATCCCACCAGCAGCTAGAAGGTACACAGATCTCTAAAACCCCTTCAGCATTTATAGTTTGTAGACATTTTGCTGATGGTAATGACTGGTGTGAGCTGAAACCTTTTTGAATTTGAATTTGTATGTGGCTAATAATTCCTTATACTAAGCTTTAGGTATGTCCTTTTTTTTCTTTTCCTTTTTTTTTTAAAGAGTGAGTACAACTCCCCTCCTCTTATTGACTTCTTGAAAAATTTCTCATGTGTTGGATTTTCTTGCCTATTCCCTACCCCAGGGCAATTTTTGAGGGCCTGTGTCATTTACAGCCCTGCAGTCCTTGTGACTATATAAGCAACCATTGTCACTGGGTTTAAAGCTGCTGTTTTGGGAGACAGCCACAAGGCGGCAGCATTATTACGTTCTCAAGTCTTGTTACTAGGACAACAGAGTCTTCCTGGAGGTAGTGTTCCGAGCTTGTAAATTAGAGTGCAATGTGCTGGGACAAGCCCCCAGAAGTTTATGTCTCCTTACTTATGTTTGTTTTTTAAATTTAATTTGTCTTTCTTATCGGAGTAAATTTGATTAGAGTGTTTTGATTGTCTGGCTGTACAGAATCTGCTCAATGATTCACACATATGTCTGTTCATCTTCGGATCCTGTTACCATGTATGTGATTACAGAATGTATATTTTGAAGGTATTGGTGAATATATAATTCATATCATTTATATGTTATATGTTTATATACATTTAACTTACATTAGTATATGTATGTTAACCCCATAGTCCTAATTTACCCATCCTCCCACCTTTCATTTTGGCTAACCATTAGTTTATTTGATAAGTCTGTGAGTGTCTTTTTCTGTGGAAATATGTTCATTGGTAGCAATCTTAGGAAAACTTGTATAAATAATATCATAGGATATTTGTAATACCCTTTTGTCTTACTTAACCTTATATGATTATTTCTAGTCTCAACTCTATTCCTGAAAACGGCATTGTTCATTTTTTTCCTGAGGCTACTCTTCCATTCTGTGCATATACCACTTCTTCTTTGTCCATTCACCTGTTTATGGACCTTTTTTTTCCTTCCATGTCTTTGCTATTTCAGTATTGTTGCAGTGCACATTTGCCTGCCTCTGTCTTTCCGATTCTGGTGGTCTTAGGTTATAGGCCCAAAAGGTGCCCTGCCGCATCATATGGTAGCTCAATTTTTACGTTTTCAAGCAGCTCGATTCAGTTTGCATTAGTGCTGTTACGACTTTATATCCCACCAGCAGCTAGAAGGTACACACTTCTCTAAAACCCCTTCAGCATTTATAGTTTGTAGACTTTTTGCTGATGGTCATGACTGGTGTGAGCTGAAACCTTTTTGGAGGTTGGATACGCATGTGGCTAATAATTCCTTATGCTGAGCTTTAGGCATGTCCTATTTTTTCTTTTCCTTTTTTTTAAAAAGAGTGAGTACAACTTCCCTCCTCTTATTGATTTCTTGAAAAGTTTCTTATGTGTTGAATTTTCTTGCCTATTCCCTACCCCAGGGCATTTTTTGAGTGCCTGTGTCATTTACAACCGTGCAGTCCTTGTGACTATATAAGCAACCATTGGCACTGGGTTTAAAGGTGCTGTTTTTGGAGACAGCCACAAGGCGGCAGCATTATTACGTTCTCAAGTCTTGTTACTAGGACAACAGAGTCTTCCTGGAGGTAGTGTTCCGAGCTTTTAAATTAGAGTGCAATGTGCTGGGACAAGCCCCCAGAAGTTTATGTCTCCTTACTTATGTTTGTTTTTTAAATTTAATTTGTATTTTTTATCGGAGTAAATTTGATTAGAGTGTTTTGATTGTCTGCTGTACAGAATCTGTTCAATGATTCATACATATGTCTGTTCATCTTCGGATCCTGTTACCATGTATGTGATTACAGAATGTATATTTTGAAGGTATTGGTGATTATATAATTCATATCATTTATATGTTATATGTTTATATACATTTAACTTATATTAGTATATGTATGTTAACCCCATACTCCTAATTTACCCATCCCCCCACCTTTCATTTTGGCTAACCATTAGTTTATTTGATAAGTCTGTGAGTGTCTTTTTCAGTGGAAATATGTTCATTGGTAGCAATCTTAGGATAACATGTATAAATGATATCATAGGATATTTGTCATACCCTTTTGACTTACTTAACCTTATATGATTATTTCTAGGCTCAACTGTAGTCCTGAAAACGGCATTGTTCATTTTTTTCCCGAGGCTACTATTCCATTTGGTACGTATCCCACTTCGTCTTTGTCCATTCATCTGTTTATGGACCTTTTTTTTTGCTTCCATGTCTTGGCTATTTCAGTATTGTTGCAGTGCACATTTGCCTGCCTCTGTCTTTCCGATTCCGGTGGTCTTAGGTTATAGGCCCAAAATGTGCCCTGCCGCATCATATGGTAGCTCAATGTTTACCTTTTCAAGCAGCTCGATTCAGTTTGCGTTACTGCTGTTACCACTTTACATCCCACCAGCAGCTAGAAGGTACACAGTTCTCTAAAACCCCTTCAGCATTTATAGTTTGTAGACTTTTTGCTGATGGTCATGACTGGTGTGAGCTGAAACCTTTTTGGAGGTTGGATACGCATGTGGCTAATAATTCCTTATGCTGAGCTTTAGGCATGTCCTATTTTTTCTTTTCCTTTTTTTTAAAATGAGTGAGTACAACTTCCCTCCTCTTATTGATTTCTTGAAAAGTTTCTTATGTGTTGAATTTTCTTGCCTATTCCCTACCCCAGGGCATTTTTTGAGTGCCTGTGTCATTTACAACCGTGCAGTCCTTGTGACTATATAAGCAACCATTGGCACTGGGTTTAAAGGTGCTGTTTTTGGAGACAGCCACAAGGCGGCAGCATTATTACGTTCTCAAGTCTTGTTACTAGGACAACAGAGTCTTCCTGGAGGTAGTGTTCCGAGCTTTTAAATTAGAGTGCAATGTGCTGGGACAAGCCCCCAGAAGTTTATGTCTCCTTACTTATGTTTGTTTTTTAAATTTAATTTGTATTTTTTATCGGAGTAAATTTGATTAGAGTGTTTTGATTGTCTGGCTGTACAGAATCTGTTCAATGATTCATACATATATCTGTTCATCTTCGGAACCTGTTAGCATGTATGTGATTACAGAATGTATATTTTAAAGGTATTGGTGATTATATAATTTATATATTTCATATGTTATATGTTTATATACATTTAACATACATTAGTATATGTATTTTAACCCCATTGTCCTAATTTACCCATCCTCCCACCTTTCATTTTGGCTAGCAATTAGTTTATTTGATAAGTCTGTGAGTGTCTTTTTCTGTGGAAATATGTTCATTGGTAGCAATCTTAGGATAACATGTATAAATGATGTCATAGGATATTTGTCATACCCTTTTGACTTACTTAACCTTATATGATTATTTCTAGGCTCAACTGTAGTCCTGAAAACGGCATTGTTCATTTTTTTCCCGAGGCTACTATTCCATTTGGTACGTATCCCACTTCGTCTTTGTCCATTCATCTGTTTATGGACCTTTTTTTTTTGCTTCCATGTCTTGGCTATTTCAGTATTGTTGCAGTGCACATTTGCCTGCCTCTGTCTTTCCGATTCCGGTGGTCTTAGGTTATAGGCCCAAAATGTGCCCTGCCGCATCATATGGTAGCTCAATGTTTACCTTTTCAAGCAGCTCGATTCAGTTTGCGTTACTGCTGTTACCACTTTACATCCCACCAGCAGCTAGAAGGTACACAGTTCTCTAAAACCCCTTCAGCATTTATAGTTTGTAGACTTTTTGCTGATGGTCATGACTGGTGTGAGCTGAAACCTTTTTGGAGGTTGGATACGCATGTGGCTAATAATTCCTTATGCTGAGCTTTAGGCATGTCCTTTTTTTCTTTTCCTTTTTTTTTAAAGAGTGACTACAACTTCCCTCCTCTTATTGACTTCTTGAAAATTTCTCATGTGTTGAATTTTCTTGCCAATTCCATACCCCAGGGCATTTTTTGAGGGCCTGTGTCTTTTACAGCCCTGCAGTCCTTGTGACTATATAAGCAACCATTGGCACTGGGTTTACAGCTACTGTTGTGGGAAGCAGCCACAAGGCGGCAGCATTATTACGTTCTCAAGTCTTGTTACTAGGACAACACAGTCTTCCTGGAGGTAGTGTTCCGAGCTTGTAAATTAGAGTGCAATGTGCTGGGACAAGCCCCCAGAAGTTTATGTCTCCTAACTTATGTTTGTTTTTTAAATTTAATTTCTATTTCTTATCGGAGTAAATTTGATTAGAGTGTTGTGGTTTTCTGGCTGTACAGAATCTGCTCAATGATTCATACATATGTCTGTTCATCTTCGAACCTGTTAGCATGTATGTGATTACAGAATGTATATTTTAAAGGTATTGGTGATTATATAATTTATATATTTCATATGTTATATGTTTATATACATTTAACATACATTAGTATATGTATTTTAACCCCATTGTCCTAATTTACCCATCCTCCCACCTTTCATTTTGGCTAGCCATTAGTTTATTTGATAAGTCTGTGAGTGTCTCTTTCTGTGGAAATATGTTCATTGGTAGCAATCTTAGGATAACATGTATAAATGATGTCATAGGATATTTGTCATACCCTTTTGACTTACTTAACCTTATATGATTATTTCTAGGCTCAACTGTAGTCCTGAAAACGGCATTGTTCATTTTTTCCCGAGGCTACTATTCCATTTGGTACGTATCCCACTTCGTCTTTGTCCATTCATCTGTTTATGGACCTTTTTTTTTGCTTCCATGTCTTTGCTATTTCAGTATTGTTGCAGTGCACATTTGCCTGCCTCTGTCTTTCCGATTCTGGTGGTCTTAGGTTATAGGCCCAAAAGGTGCCCTGCCGCATCATATGGTAGCTCAATTTTTACGTTTTCAAGCAGCTCGATTCAGTTTGCATTAGTGCTGTTACGACTTTATATCCCACCAGCAGCTAGAAGGTACACACTTCTCTAAAACCCCTTCAGCATTTATAGTTTGTATACTTTTTGCTGATGGTCATGACTGGTGTGAGCTGAAACCTTTTTGGAGGTTGGATACGCATGTGGCTAATAATTCCTTATGCTGAGCTTTAGGCATGTCCTATTTTTTCTTTTCCTTTTTTTTAAAAAGAGTGAGTACAACTTCCCTCCTCTTATTGATTTCTTGAAAAGTTTCTTATGTGTTGAATTTTCTTGCCTATTCCCTACCCCAGGGCATTTTTTGAGTGCCTGTGTCATTTACAACCGTGCAGTCCTTGTGACTATATAAGCAACCATTGGCACTGGGTTTAAAGGTGCTGTTTTTGGAGACAGCCACAAGGCGGCAGCATTATTACGTTCTCAAGTCTTGTTACTAGGACAACAGAGTCTTCCTGGAGGTAGTGTTCCGAGCTTTTAAATTAGAGTGCAATGTGCTGGGACAAGCCCCCAGAAGTTTATGTCTCCTTACTTATGTTTGTTTTTTAAATTTAATTTGTATTTTTTATCGGAGTAAATTTGATTAGAGTGTTTTGATTGTCTGGCTGTACAGAATCTGTTCAATGATTCATACATATGTCTGTTCATCTTCGGATCCTGTTACCATGTATGTGATTACAGAATGTATATTTTGAAGGTATTGGTGATTATATAATTCATATCATTTATATGTTATATGTTTATATACATTTAACTTACATTAGTATATGTATGTTAACCCCATAGTCCTAATTTACCCATCCTCCCACCTTTCATTTTGGCTAACCGTTCGTATTTTTGATAAGTCTGTGACTGTCTTTTTCTGTGGAAATATGTTCATTGGTAGTAATCTTAGGAAACCATGTATAAATGATTTCATAGGATATTTGTCACACCCTTTTGACTTACTTAACCTTATATGACTATTTCTAGTCTCAACTGTAGTTCTGAAAACGGCATTGTTCATTTTTTTCCCGAGGCTACTCTTCCATTCTGCCCATATACCACTTCTTCTTTGTCCATTCACCTGTTTATGGACCATTTTTTGCTTCCATGTCTTGGGTATTTCAGTATTGTTGCAGTGCACATTTGCCTGCCTCTGTATTTCCGATTTTGGTGGTCTTAGGTTATAGGCCCAAAAGGTGCCCTGCCGCATCATATGGTAACTCAGTTTTTACCTTTTCAAGCAGCTCCATTCAGTATGCGTTAGTGCTGTTACCACTTAACATCCCACCAGCAGCTACAATGTACACAATTCTCTAAAACCCCTTCAGCATTTATAGTTTGTAGACTTTTTGCTGATGGTCATGACTAGTGTCACCTGAAACCTTTTTGAATTTGAATTTGCATGTGGCTAATAATTCCTTATACTGAGCTTTAGGCATGTCCTTTTTTATTCTTTTCCTTTTTTTTTTAAAGAGTGAGTACAACTTCCCTACTCTTATTGACTTCTTGAAAAGTTACTCATGTGTTGAATTTTTTTGCCTATTCCCTACTCCAGGGCATTCTTTGAGGACCGGTGTCATTTAGAGCCCTGCAGTCCTTGTGACTATTAAGCAACCTTTGGCACTGGGTGTAAAGCTGCTGTTGTGGGAAACAGCCACAAGGTGGCAGCATTATTACGTTCTCAACTCTTGTTACTAGGGCAACAGAGTCTTCCTGGAGGTAGTTTTCCAAGGTTGTAAATTAGAGTGGAATGTGCTGGGACAAGCCCCCAGAAGTTTATGTCTCCTAACTTATGTTTGCTTTTTAAATTTAATTTCTATTTCTTATCAGAGTCAGTTTGCTTAGAGTGTTTTGATTGTCTGGCTGTACAGAATCTGCTCAATGATTCATACATATGTCTGTTCATCTTCGGATCCTGCTACCATGTACGTGATTACAGAATGTATATTTTTGAAGCTATTGGTGATGATATAATGCATATAGTTTATATGTGATATGTTTATATACATTTAACATACATTAGTATATGTATGTTAACCCCATTGTCCTAATTTACCCATCCTCCCATCTTTCATTTTGGCTAACCATTAGTTTATTTGATAAGTCTGTGAGTGTCTTTTTCTGTGGAAATATGTTCATTGGTAGCAATCTTAGGATAACATGTATTAATGATATCATAGGGTATTTGTCATACCCTTTTGACTTACTTAACCTTATATGATTATTTCTAGGCTCAACTCTAGTCCTGAAAACGGCATTGTTCATTTTTTTTCAGAGGCTTCTATTCCATTTGGTATGTGTACCATTTCGTCTTTGTCCATTCATCTGTTTATGGACCTTTTTTTTGCTTCCATGTCTTGGCTATTTCAATATTGTTGCAGTGCACATTTGCCTGCCTCTGTCTTTCCGAATCCAGTTGTCTTAGGTTATAGGCCCAAAATGTGCCCTGCCGCATCATATGGTAGCTCAATGTTTACCTTTTCATGCAGCTCGATTCAGTTTGCGTTACTGCTGTTACCACTTTACATCCCACCAGCAGCTAGAAGGTACACAGTTCTCTAAAACCCCTTCAGCATTTATAGTTTGTAGACTTTTTGCTGATGGTCATGACTGGTGTGAGCTGAAACCTTTTTGGAGGTTGGATACGCATGTGGCTAATAATTCCTTATGCTGAGCTTTAGGCATGTCCTTTTTTTCTTTTCCTTTTTTTTTAAAGAGTGACTACAACTTCCCTCCTCTTATTGACTTCTTGAAAATTTCTCATGTGTTGAATTTTCTTGCCAATTCCATACCCCAGGGCATTTTTTGAGGGCCTGTGTCTTTTACAGCCCTGCAGTCCTTGTGACTATATAAGCAACCATTGGCACTGGGTTTACAGCTACTGTTGTGGGAAGCAGCCACAAGGCGGCAGCATTATTACGTTCTCAAGTCTTGTTACTAGGACAACACAGTCTTCCTGGAGGTAGTGTTCCGAGCTTGTAAATTAGAGTGCAATGTGCTGGGACAAGCCCCCAGAAGTTTATGTCTCCTAACTTATGTTTGTTTTTTAAATTTAATTTCTATTTCTTATCGGAGTAAATTTGATTAGAGTGTTGTGGGTTACTGGCTGTACAGAATCTGCTCAATGATTCATACATATGTCTGTTCATCTTCGAACCTGTTAGCATGTATGTGATTACAGAATGTATATTTTAAAGGTATTGGTGATTATATAATTTATATATTTCATATGTTATATGTTTATATACATTTAACATACATTAGTATATGTATTTTAACCCCATAGTCCTAATTTACCCATCCTCCCACCTTTCATTTTGGCTAGCCATTAGTTTATTTGATAAGTCTGTGAGTGTCTTTTTCTGTGGAAATATGTTCATTGGTAGCAATCTTAGGATAACATGTATAAATGATGTCATAGGATATTTGTCATACCCTTTTGACTTACTTAACCTTATATGATTATTTCTAGGCTCAACTGTAGTCCTGAAAACGGCATTGTTCATTTTTTTCCCGAGGCTACTATTCCATTTGGTACGTATCCCACTTCGTCTTTGTCCATTCATCTGTTTATGGACCTTTTTTTTTGCTTCCATGTCTTGGCTATTTCAATATTGTTGCAATGCACATTTGCCTGCCTCTCTCTTTCCGAATCTGGTGGTCTTAGGTTATAGGCCCAAAAGGTGCCCTGCCGCACCATATGGTAACTCAATTTTTACCTTTTCAAGCAGCTCGATTCAGTTTGCGTTACTGCTGTTACCACTTTACATCCCACCAGCAGCTAGAAGGTACACACTTCTCTAAAACCCCTTCAGCATTTATTGTTTGTAGACTTTTTGCTGATGGTCATGACTGGAGTGAGCTGAAACCTTTTTGAATTTGAATTTGCATGTGGCTAATAATTCCTTATACTGAGCTTTAGGCATGTCCTTTTTTTCTTTTCCTTTTTTTTTTAAAGAGTGAGTACAACTTCCCTCCTCTTATTGACTTCTTGGAAATTTCTCATGTGTTGAATGTTCTTGCCAATTCCCTACCCCAGGGCATATTTTGAGGGCTTGTGTCATTTACAGCCCTGCAGTCCTTGTGACTATATAAGCAATCATTGGCACTGGGTTTAAAGTGCTGTTGTGGGAAGCAGCCACAAGGCGGCAGCATTATTGCGTTCTCAAGTCTTGTTACTAGGAGAACAGAGTCTTCCTGGAGGTAGTGTTCTGAGCTTGTAAATTAGAGTGCAATATGCTGGGACAAGCCTCCAGAAGTTTATGTCTCCTAACTTATGTTTTTTTTTTAAATTTAATTTCTATTTCTTATCGGAGTAAATTTGATTAGAGTGTTGTGGTTTTCTGGCTGTACAGAATCTGCTCAGTGATTCATACATATGTCTGTTCATCTTCGAACCTGTTAGCATGTATGTGATTACAGAATGTATATTTTAAAGGTATTGGTGATTATATAATTTATATATTTCATATGTTATATGTTTATATACATTTAACATACATTAGTATATGTATTTTAACCCCATAGTCCTAATTTACCCATCCTCCCACCTTTCATTTTGGTAGCCATTAGTTTATTTGATAAGTCTGTGAGTGTCTTTTTCTGTGGAAATATGTTCATTGGTAGCAATCTTAGGATAACATGTATAAATGATGTCCTAGGATATTTGTCATACCCTTTTGACTTACTTAACCTTATATGATTATTTCTAGGCTCAACTGTAGTCCTGAAAACGGCATTGTTCATTTTTTTCCCGAGGCTACTATTCCATTTGGTACGTATCCCACTTCGTCTTTGTCCATTCATCTGTTTATGGACCTTTTTTTTTGCTTCCATGTCTTGGCTATTTCAGTATTGTTGCAGTGCACATTTGCCTGCCTCTGTCTTTCCGATTCCGGTGGTCTTAGGTTATAGGCCCAAAATGTGCCCTGCCGCATCATATGGTAGCTCAATGTTTACCTTTTCAAGCAGCTCGATTCAGTTTGCGTTACTGCTGTTACCACTTTACATCCCACCAGCAGCTAGAAGGTACACAGTTCTCTAAAACCCCTTCAGCATTTATAGTTTGTAGACTTTTTGCTGATGGTCATGACTGGTGTGAGCTGAAACCTTTTTGGAGGTTGGATACGCATGTGGCTAATAATTCCTTATGCTGAGCTTTAGGCATGTCCTATTTTTTCTTTTCCTTTTTTTTAAAATGAGTGAGTACAACTTCCCTCCTCTTATTGATTTCTTGAAAAGTTTCTTATGTGTTGAATTTTCTTGCCTATTCCCTACCCCAGGGCATTTTTTGAGTGCCTGTGTCATTTACAACCGTGCAGTCCTTGTGACTATATAAGCAACCATTGGCACTGGGTTTAAAGGTGCTGTTTTTGGAGACAGCCACAAGGCGGCAGCATTATTACGTTCTCAAGTCTTGTTACTAGGACAACAGAGTCTTCCTGGAGGTAGTGTTCCGAGCTTTTAAATTAGAGTGCAATGTGCTGGGACAAGCCCCCAGAAGTTTATGTCTCCTTACTTATGTTTGTTTTTTAAATTTAATTTGTATTTTTTATCGGAGTAAATTTGATTGGAGTGTTTTGATTGTCTGGCTGTACAGAATCTGTTCAATGATTCATACATATATCTGTTCATCTTCGGAACCTGTTAGCATGTATGTGATTACAGAATGTATATTTTAAAGGTATTGGTGATTATATAATTTATATATTTCATATGTTATATGTTTATATACATTTAACATACATTAATATATGTATTTTAACCCCATTGTCCTAATTTACCCATCCTCCCACCTTTCATTTTGGCTAGCAATTAGTTTATTTGATAAGTCTGTGAGTGTCTTTTTCTGTGGAAATATGTTCATTGGTAGCAATCTTAGGATAACATGTATAAATGATGTCATAGGATATTTGTCATACCCTTTTGACTTACTTAACCTTATATGATTATTTCTAGGCTCAACTGTAGTCCTGAAAACGGCATTGTTCATTTTTTTCCCGAGGCTACTATTCCATTTGGTACGTATCCCACTTCGTCTTTGTCCATTCATCTGTTTATGGACCTTTTTTTTTTGCTTCCATGTCTTGGCTATTTCAGTATTGTTGCAGTGCACATTTGCCTGCCTCTGTCTTTCCGATTCCGGTGGTCTTAGGTTATAGGCCCAAAATGTGCCCTGCCGCATCATATGGTAGCTCAATGTTTACCTTTTCAAGCAGCTCGATTCAGTTTGCGTTACTGCTGTTACCACTTTACATCCCACCAGCAGCTAGAAGGTACACAGTTCTCTAAAACCCCTTCAGCATTTATAGTTTGTAGACTTTTTGCTGATGGTCATGACTGGTGTGAGCTGAAACCTTTTTGGAGGTTGGATACGCATGTGGCTAATAATTCCTTATGCTGAGCTTTAGGCATGTCCTTTTTTTCTTTTCCTTTTTTTTTAAAGAGTGACTACAACTTCCCTCCTCTTATTGACTTCTTGAAAATTTCTCATGTGTTGAATTTTCTTGCCAATTCCATACCCCAGGGCATTTTTTGAGGGCCTGTGTCTTTTACAGCCCTGCAGTCCTTGTGACTATATAAGCAACCATTGGCACTGGGTTTACAGCTACTGTTGTGGGAAGCAGCCACAAGGCGGCAGCATTATTACGTTCTCAAGTCTTGTTACTAGGACAACACAGTCTTCCTGGAGGTAGTGTTCCGAGCTTGTAAATTAGAGTGCAATGTGCTGGGACAAGCCCCCAGAAGTTTATGTCTCCTAACTTATGTTTGTTTTTTAAATTTAATTTCTATTTCTTATCGGAGTAAATTTGATTAGAGTGTTGTGGTTTTCTGGCTGTACAGAATCTGCTCAATGATTCATACATATGTCTGTTCATCTTCGAACCTGTTAGCATGTATGTGATTACAGAATGTATATTTTAAAGGTATTGGTGATTATATAATTTATATATTTCATATGTTATATGTTTATATACATTTAACATACATTAGTATATGTATTTTAACCCCATTGTCCTAATTTACCCATCCTCCCACCTTTCATTTTGGCTAGCCATTAGTTTATTTGATAAGTCTGTGAGTGTCTCTTTCTGTGGAAATATGTTCATTGGTAGCAATCTTAGGATAACATGTATAAATGATGTCATAGGATATTTGTCATACCCTTTTGACTTACTTAACCTTATATGATTATTTCTAGGCTCAACTGTAGTCCTGAAAACGGCATTGTTCATTTTTTCCCGAGGCTACTATTCCATTTGGTACGTATCCCACTTCGTCTTTGTCCATTCATCTGTTTATGGACCTTTTTTTTTGCTTCCATGTCTTTGCTATTTCAGTATTGTTGCAGTGCACATTTGCCTGCCTCTGTCTTTCCGATTCTGGTGGTCTTAGGTTATAGGCCCAAAAGGTGCCCTGCCGCATCATATGGTAGCTCAATTTTTACGTTTTCAAGCAGCTCGATTCAGTTTGCATTAGTGCTGTTACGACTTTATATCCCACCAGCAGCTAGAAGGTACACACTTCTCTAAAACCCCTTCAGCATTTATAGTTTGTATACTTTTTGCTGATGGTCATGACTGGTGTGAGCTGAAACCTTTTTGGAGGTTGGATACGCATGTGGCTAATAATTCCTTATGCTGAGCTTTAGGCATGTCCTATTTTTTCTTTTCCTTTTTTTTAAAATGAGTGAGTACAACTTCCCTCCTCTTATTGATTTCTTGAAAAGTTTCTTATGTGTTGAATTTTCTTGCCTATTCCCTACCCCAGGGCATTTTTTGAGTGCCTGTGTCATTTACAACCGTGCAGTCCTTGTGACTATATAAGCAACCATTGGCACTGGGTTTAAAGGTGCTGTTTTTGGAGACAGCCACAAGGCGGCAGCATTATTACGTTCTCAAGTCTTGTTACTAGGACAACAGAGTCTTCCTGGAGGTAGTGTTCCGAGCTTTTAAATTAGAGTGCAATGTGCTGGGACAAGCCCCCAGAAGTTTATGTCTCCTTACTTATGTTTGTTTTTTAAATTTAATTTGTATTTTTTATCGGAGTAAATTTGATTAGAGTGTTTTGATTGTCTGGCTGTACAGAATCTGTTCAATGATTCATACATATGTCTGTTCATCTTCGGATCCTGTTACCATGTATGTGATTACAGAATGTATATTTTGAAGGTATTGGTGATTATATAATTCATATCATTTATATGTTATATGTTTATATACATTTAACTTACATTAGTATATGTATGTTAACCCCATAGTCCTAATTTACCCATCCTCCCACCTTTCATTTTGGCTAACCGTTCGTATTTTTGATAAGTCTGTGACTGTCTTTTTCTGTGGAAATATGTTCATTGGTAGTAATCTTAGGAAACCATGTATAAATGATTTCATAGGATATTTGTCACACCCTTTTGACTTACTTAACCTTATATGACTATTTCTAGTCTCAATTGTAGTTCTGAAAACGGCATTGTTCATTTTTTTCCCGAGGCTACTCTTCCATTCTGTCCATATACCACTTCTTCTTTGTCCATTCACCTGTTTATGGACCATTTTTTGCTTCCATGTCTTGGGTATTTCAGTATTGTTGCAGTGCACATTTGCCTGCCTCTGTATTTCCGATTTTGGTGGTCTTAGGTTATAGGCCCAAAAGGTGCCCTGCCGCATCATATGGTAACTGAATTTTTACCTTTTCAAGCAGCTCCATTCAGTATGCGTTAGTGCTGTTACCACTTAACATCCCACCAGCAGCTAGAATGTACACAATTCTCTAAAACCCCTTCAGCATTGATAGTTTGTAGACTTTTTGCTGATGGTCATGACTAGTGTCACCTGAAACCTTTTTGAATTTGAATTTGCATGTGGCTAATAATTCCTTATACTGAGCTTTAGGCATGTCCTTTTTTATTCTTTTCCTTTTTTTTTTAAAGAGTGAGTACAACTTCCCTACTCTTATTGACTTCTTGAAAAGTTACTCATGTGTTGAATTTTTTTGCCTATTCCCTACTCCAGGGCATTCTTTGAGGACCGGTGTCATTTAGAGCCCTGCAGTCCTTGTGACTATTAAGCAACCTTTGGCACTGGGTGTAAAGCTGCTGTTGTGGGAAACAGCCACAAGGTGGCAGCATTATTACGTTCTCAACTCTTGTTACTAGGGCAACAGAGTCTTCCTGGAGGTAGTTTTCCAAGGTTGTAAATTAGAGTGGAATGTGCTGGGACAAGCCCCCAGAAGTTTATGTCTCCTAACTTATGTTTGCTTTTTAAATTTAATTTCTATTTCTTATCAGAGTCAGTTTGCTTAGAGTGTTTTGATTGTCTGGCTGTACAGAATCTGCTCAATGATTCATACATATGTCTGTTCATCTTCGGATCCTGCTACCATGTACGTGATTACAGAATGTATATTTTTGAAGCTATTGGTGATGATATAATGCATATAGTTTATATGTGATATGTTTATATACATTTAACATACATTAGTATATGTATGTTAACCCCATTGTCCTAATTTACCCATCCTCCCACCTTTCATTTTGGCTAACCATTAGTTTATTTGATAAGTCTGTGAGTGTCTTTTTCTGTGGAAATATGTTCATTGGTAGCAATCTTAGGATAACATGTATTAATGATATCATAGGGTATTTGTCATACCCTTTTGACTTACTTAACCTTATATGATTATTTCTAGGCTCAACTCTAGTCCTGAAAACGGCATTGTTCATTTTTTTTCAGAGGCTTCTATTCCATTTGGTATGTGTACCATTTCGTCTTTGTCCATTCATCTGTTTATGGACCTTTTTTTTGCTTCCATGTCTTGGCTATTTCAATATTGTTGCAGTGCACATTTGCCTGCCTCTGTCTTTCCGAATCCAGTTGTCTTAGGTTATAGGCCCAAAATGTGCCCTGCCGCATCATATGGTAGCTCAATGTTTACCTTTTCATGCAGCTCGATTCAGTTTGCGTTACTGCTGTTACCA
>NW_028124355.1:0-52609 GCF_965194825.1 Balaenoptera physalus | reverse complement strand
ACACAAAAGACCCCGAATAGCCAAAGCAATCTTGAGAACGAAAAATGGAGCTGGGGGAATCAGGCTCCCTGACTTCAGACTATATTACAAAGCTTCAGTAATCAAGACAGTGTGGTACTGGCACAAAAACAGAAATATAGATCAATGGAACAGGATAGAAAGCCCAGAGATAAACCCACACACATATGGGCACCTTATTTTTGATAAAGGAGGCAAGCATATACAGTGGAGAAAAGACAGTCTCTTCAATAAGTGGTGCTGGGAAAATTGGACAGGTACATGTAAAAGTATGAAAATAGAACACTCCCTGACACCATGCACAAAAATAAACTCAAAATGGATTAAAGACCTAAGTGTAAGGGCAGACACTATCAAACTCTTAGAGGAAAACATAGGCAGAACACTCTATGACATACATCACAGCAAGATTCTTTTTGACCCAGCTCCCAGAGAAATGGAAATAAGAACACAAATAAACAAATGGGACCTAATGAAACTTAAAAGCTTTTGCACAGCAAAGGAAACCATAAACAAGACCAAAAGACAACCATCAGAATGGGAGAAAATATTTGCAAATGAAGCAACTGACAAAGGATTAATCTCCAAGATTTACAAGCAGCTCATGCAGCTCAATAACAAAAAAACGAACAACCCAATCCAAAAATGGGCCGAAGACCTAAATAGACATTTCTCCAAAGAAGATATACAAATGGCCTACAGACACATGAAAGAATGCTCAACATCATTAATCATTAGAGAAATGCAAATCAAAACTACAATGAGATATCATCTCACACCAGTCAGAATGGCCATCATCAAAAAATCTAGAAACAATAAATGCTGGAGAGGGTGTGGAGGAAAGGGAACACTCTTGCACTGTTGGTGGGAATGTAAATTGATACAGCCACTATGGAGAACAGTAGGGAGGTTCCTTGAAAAACTACAAATAGAACTACCATACGACCCAGCAATCCCACTAATGGGCATATACCCTGAGAAAACCATAGGTCAAAAAGAGACATGTACCAAAATGTTCATTGCAGCTCTATTTACAATAGCCAGAACATGGAAGCAATCTAAATGTCCATCGACAGATGAATGGATAAAGAAGATGTGGCACATATATACAATGGAATATTACTCAGCCATAAAAAGAAAAGAAATGGAGGTATTTGTAATGAGGTGGATGGAGTTAGAGTCTGTCATACAGAGTGAAGTAAGTCAGAAAGAGAAAAACAAATACAGTATGCTAACACATATATACGGAATCTGAGGGAAAAAAAAAAAAAAGGCCATGAAGAACCTAGTGGCAAGACGGGAATAAAGACACAGACCTACTAGAGAATGGACTTGAGGATATGGGGAGGGGGTGGGGTGAGATGTGACAGGGTAAGAGAGTGTCACGGACATATATGCACTACCAAATGTAAAATAGATAAATAGTGGGAAGCAGCCGCATAGCACAGGGAGATCAGCTCGGTGCTTTCTGACCACCTAGAGGAATGGGAAGGGGAGGGTGGGAGGGAGGGAGATGCAAGAGGGAAGAGAAATGGGAACATATTGTATATGTATTACTGATTCACTTTGTTATAAAGCAGAAGCTAACACACCATTGTAAGGCAATTATACTTCAATAAAGATTTTTAAAAAAATAAAAAATAAATAAATAAATAAATAAATTACTTTTAAAAACACATGAAACAAAGACAGTGAAAGAGAGAGAAATTCTTACACAATTCGTTCAGGGGCTGTGATGCAACCTGGATTGACCATATCTAGACCCACAGCTGGATGAGACATAAGGGTGGACACTCTTGTTGCTGAGAGGTTTGGTGAGGTTAGGTGAGCAAACGCAGACCCTTTAAAGTAATACTGCGTGCTACCCATCGCATGGGTCCCAAATCTCCAGGTTCAAGGGCATCTTCCTACATCGAAAACATGCATGAGAAACCCAGAAGATGGTACACCGTGTGATGGGGAAAGGTTTCTAAAACGCATCTCATTTCTCATCTCCTTGTGCTCGGGTTCGCCATTCCAGCCACTTTACTAGCAATCTCCCTACTTGGAGCATCAGCACCTTTAACCTCCTGTTCCGTACAGGTTGCAATTTGTCCTGAGGATGAACGGGAAGACGGGGAACCAATGAGAGACTAGCTGTTGGTGTTGGGACAGGCACAGGTCACTCTATTTTCCCATCAGGAAGAAGAATTAACCACAGGCTCAGCCTGCTCCCCGGAACCAGAACAGGGCCTGAAGCCATCCTGCGCTTTTCTGGCCAGCTCCCAAAAAGGCGACTTGTAAAATGGAGGTTCAGGGCACTGCAATTCACAAACCTGCAGAGTGATAAATGATAACTCTCGTCCACAAATATATTGAGAGAAGGCAAAGAAGAGGATTTGAAATCAAGGCAGAATTGCAGGAAACAGATTTCAGGAGGTCGATTCGAATCGCCTTTAAAGCACATGAAAAGCGGCAAAATGTTGACAATGATGCTTTTGGCCAAAAAGTGCGTATGCGTTATTCCTGAATATATTCAGGAAAAAACGCATACGCCCTTTTTGGCCAACCAAGCAACCTGGAAAGGCAAATCAGCGCTACAAAGAAGTCTCGCTTCCCATCGGTCAAAAGGGCCATGCTGAAAAAAGTGTCAAAACCAGAAATGCAGGACAGACCATGGAGAAATGGGAGCCTTGCTACACTGATAGGCGGGATGTAAACTGCCAACAGCCACTCTGGAGAAGTGTACGGTGTGTCCTGAAATATCTAAAAACCACAGCTTAGAGAGCATAGGGCACTTCCACTCATGGGGTTATAAATTGGGAAAATGAAAAATCAGCAAAACACAAGCACCCCAAAATTTAGGGCTGCTCTGTTGACAAGGACCTCCACTTCATTCCACCTTAAATATCCCAGGAAAGAGAAAAATGGATAAAGAAGTTGTGGTCCTTATGTACAATGGAATATCACTCAGCCATGAAATCAATGTCATAAGGCTAGTAGCAGCATGATTAGTGGATTTAGGTACGACGATTCTAAGTGAAATAAGTCACACAGAAAAGGACACTTCTCATAAGGTATCACTTATAGAGGGAATGTAAAAACCGTTACACTTGATGTGAATTACAAAACAGAACAGAATCACACATGCAGAGAACACACTATGGCTGCTTAACGGGAAAGGTGAGGTGGGGTGATACATAAAACAAGGGTTTCAAATTAGCTCAGATACCGTTCCATAAACCCAATATGTAATAGACAAGACCTACTCCTTGCTCAGAGAACTGGACTGAACACGCCCTATTCACCGCACAAGAATATATCTGACTAGTAATAATCTTAAAACCAATGTATTATTATCTCTCTGTTAGTGTGTCAAGTGGGTGCAAAGCGGCATAAACACAGCAGTGAAAAACAGCTAAACCCCATTATAAAAATAAATTACTTTTAGGGGGCCTCGGGAAGATGGCGGAAGAGTAAGACGCGGAGATCACCTTCCTTCCCACAGGTACAGTAGAAATACATCTACACGTGGAACTGCTCCTACAGAACACCCACTGAACGCTGGCAGAAAACGTCCGACCTCCAAAAAGGCAAGAAACTCCCCCCGTACTTGGGTAGGGCAAAAGAAAAAAGAAATAACAGAGACAAAAGAATAGGGACGGCACCTGCACTAGTGGGAGGGAGCCGTGAAGGAGGAAAGATTTCCACGCACTAGGAAGCCCCTTCGTGGGCAAAGACTGCGGGTGGCAGAAGGGGGAAGCTTCGGAGCCACGGAGGAGAGCGCAGCCACAGGGGTGCGGAGGGCAAAGCGAAGAGGTTCCCACGGAGGAGCGGTGCCGACCAGCACTCTCCAGCCCGAGAGGCTTGTCTGCTCCCCCGCCGGGGCGGGCGGGGCTGGGAGCTGAGGCTTGGCTTCGGTTGGATCGCAGGGAGAGGAATGAGGCTGGCAGCATGAACACAGCCTGAAGGGATTAGCGCACAACAGCTGGCTGGGAGGGAGACCGGGAAAAAGTCTGCAGCTGCCGAAGAGGCAAGAGACTTTTTCTTGCCTCTTTGTTTCACGGCGCGCAAGGAGAGGGGATTCAGAACGCCGCCTAAACGAACTCCAGAGAAGGGCGCGAGCCGCGGCGATCAACGCAGACCCCACAGCAACAGGGGCGCAGAGGAAAAAAACAGAGAGACTCCCGCACAGAGGCTCGGCGCCGAGCAGCACTCACCAGCCCAAGAAGCTTGTCTGCTCGGCGGGCGGGGCTGGGAGCTGAGGCTCGGGCTTCGGTTGGATCGCAGGGAGAGGACTGGGGCTGGCGGCGTGAACACAGCCTGAAGGGGTTAGCGCACCACAGCTGGCTGGGAGGGAGACCGGGAAAAGGTCTGCAGCTGCCAAAGAGGCAAGAGACTTTTTCTTGCCTCTTTGTTTCGCTGAGCGCAAGGAGAGGGGATTCAGAGTGCCGCCTAAACGAACTCCAGAGAAAGGCGTGAGCCGCGGCGATCAGCACGGACCCCAGAGACGGGCGTGAGACGCTGGGGCTGATGCTGCCGCCTCCAAAAAGCCTGTGTGTGAGCACAGGTCACTCTCCACATCGCCCCTCCCGGGAGCCTTTGCAGCCCGCCACTGCCAGGGTCCCGTGATCCGGGGACAAGTTCCCCGGGAGAACGCACTGCCCGCCTCAGGCTGGTGCAACGTCACGCCGGCCTCGGCCACCGCAGGCTCACCCCGCCTCCTCTGTACACCTCCCTCCCCGCGGCCTGAGTGAGCCAGAGCCCCCGAACAGCTGCTCCTTTAACCCCGTCCTGTCTGGGCGGGGAATAGACGCCCTCAGGCGACCTACATGCAGAGGCGGGTCCAAATCCAAAGCTGAACCCCAGGAGCTGTGCGAACAGGGAAAATAAGGGGAAATCTCTCCCAGCAGCCTTAGAAGCAGCGGATTAAGACTCCACAAACAACTTGATGTGCCTGCATCTGTTGAATACCTGAATAGACAACGAATCATCCCAAAATCAGGAGGTGGACTTTGGGAACAGGATATATTAATTTTTCCCCTTTTCCTTTTATTTGTGAGTGTATATGTATATGCTTCTGGGTGCGATTTTGTCTGTATAGCTTTGCTTTACAATAGCTTTATTTTACTTCACTATATTATAGCCTCTTTCTTTCTTTCTTTCTTTCTATTTTTTCTCCCTTTTACTCTGAGCCGTGTGGACGAAAGTCTCTTGGTGCTCCAGCCAGGCATCAGGGCCGTGCCTCTGAGGTGGGAGAGCCAACTTCAGGACACTGGTCCACAAGAGACCTCCCAGCTCCACGTAATACCAAACGGCAAAAATCTCTCAGAGATCTCCATCTCAACATCAAGACCCAGCTTCACTCAACGACGAGCAAGCTACAGTGCTGGACACCCTATGCCAAACAACTAGCAAGACAGGAACACAGCCCCATCCATTAGCAGAGAGGCTGCCTAAAATCATAATAAGGCCACAGACACCCCAAAATACACCACCAGACGTGGACGTGCCCACCAGAAAGACAAGATCCAACCTCATCCACCAGAGCTCAGGCACTAGTTCCCTCCACCAGGAAGCCTACACAGCCCACTGAACCAACCTTAGCCACTGGGGACAGATACCAAAAACAACAGGAACTACGAACCTGCAGCCTGTGAGAAGGAGACCCCAAACACAGTAAGATAAGCAAAATGAGACGACAGAAAAACACACAGCAGATGAAGGAGCAGGGTCAGAACATACCAGACTTAACAAATGAAGAGGAAATAGGTAGTCTACCTGAAAAAGAATTCAGAATAATGATAGTAAGGATGATCCAAAATCTTGGAAACAGAATAGACAAAATGCAAGAAACATTTAACAAGGACGTAGAAGAACTAAAGAGGAACCAAGCAATGATGAAAACCACAATAAATGAAATTAAAAATACTCTAGATGGGATCAATAGCAGAATAACTGAGGCAGAAGAAAGGATAAGTGACCTGGAAGATAAAATGGTGGAAATAACTACTGCAGAGCAGGATAAAGAAAAAAGAATGAAAAGAACTGAGGACAGTCTCAGAGACCTCTGGGACAACATTAAACGCGCCAACATTCGAATTATAGGGGTCCCAGAAGAAGAAGAGAAAAAGAAAGAGACTGAGAAGATATTTGAAGAGATTATAGTTGAAAACTTCCCTAATATGGGAAAGGAAATAGTTAATCAAGTCCTGGAAGCACAGAGAGTCCCATACAGGATAAACCCAAGGAGAAACACACCAAGACACATATTAATCAAACTGTCAAAAATTAAATATAAGGAAAACATATTAAAGGCAGCAAGGGAAAAAAAACAAATAACACACAAGGGAATCCCCATAAGGTTAACATCTGATCTTTCAGCAGAAACTCTGCAAGCCAGAAGGGAGTGGCAGGATATACTTAAAGTGATGAAGGAGAAAAACCTACAACCAAGATTACACTACCCAGCAAGGATCTCATTCAGATTCGATGGAGAAATTAAAACCTTTACAGACAAGCAAAAGCTGAGAGAGTTCAGCACCACCAAACCAGCTTTACAACAAATGCTAAAGGAACTTTTCTAGGCAAGAAACACAAGAGAAGGAAAACACCTACAATAACAAACCCAAAACATTTAAGAAAATGGGAATAGGAACATACATATCGATAATTACCTTGAATGTAAATGGATTAAATGCTCCCACCAAAAGACACAGGCTGGCTGAATGGATACAAAAACAAGACCCATATATATGCTGTCTACAAGAGACCCACTTCAGACCTAGAGACACATATAGACTGAAAGTGAGGGGATGGAAAAAGATATTCCATGCAAATGGAAATCAAAAGAAAGCTGGAGTAGCAATTCTCATATCAGACAAAATAGACTTTAAAATAAAGACTATTACAAGAGACAAAGAAGGACACTATATAATGATCAAGGGATCGATACAAGAGGAAGGTATAACAATTGTAAATATTTATGCACCCAACATAGGAGCACCTCAATACATAAGGCAAATACTAACAGCCATAAAAGGGGAAATCGACAGCAACACAATCATAGTAGGGGACTTTAACACCCCACTCTCACCAATGGACAGATCATCCAAAATGAAAATAAATAAGGAAACACAAGCTTTAAATGATACATTAAACAAGATGGACTTAATTGATATTTATAGGACATTCCATCCAAAAACAACAGAATACACATTTTTCTCAAGTGCTCATGGAACATTCTCCAGGATAGATCATATCTTGGGTCACAAATCAAGCCTTGGTAAATTTAAGAAAATTGAAATCGTATCAAGTATCTTTTCCGACCACAACGCTATGAGACTAGATATCAATTACAGGAAAAGATCTGTAAAAAATACAAACACATGGAGGCTACACAATACATTACTTAATAACGAAGTGATCACTGAAGAAATCAAAGGGGAAATCAAAAAATACCTAGAAACAAATGACAATGGAGATACGACGACCCAAAACCTATGGGACGCAGCAAAAGCAGTGCTAAGAGGGAAGTTTATAGCAATACAAGCCTACCTCAAGAAACAGGAAACATCTCGAATAAACAACCTAACCTTGCACCTAAAGCAATTAGAGAAAGAAGAACAAAAAAAACCCAAAGCCAGCAGAAGGAAAGAAATTATAAAGATCAGGTCAGTAATAAATGAAAAAGAAATGAAGGAAACAATAGCAAAAATCAATGAAACTAAAAGCTGGTTCTTTGAGAAGATAAACAAAATTGATAAACCATTAGCCAGACTCATCAAGAGAAAAAGGGAGAAGACTCAGATCAATAGAATTAGAAATGAAAAAGGAGAAGTAACCACTGACACTGCAGAAATACAAAAGATCATGAGAGATTACTACAAGCAACTCTATGCCAATAAAATGGACAACCTGGAAGAAATGGACAGATTCTTAGAAATGCACAAACTGCCGAGACTGAACCAGGAAGAAATAGAAAATATGAACAGACCAATCACAAGCACTGAAATTGAAACTGTGATTAAAAACCTTCCAACAAACAAAAGCCCAGGACCAGATGGCTTCACAGGTGAATTCTATCAAACATTTAGAGAAGAGCTAACACCTATCCTTCTCAAACTCTTCCAAAATATTGCAGAGGGAGGAACACTCCCAAACTCATTCTACGAGGCCACCATCACCCTGATACCAAAACCAGACAAAGATTCACAAAGAAAGAAAACTACAGGCCAATATCACTGATGAACATAGATGCAAAAATCCTCAACAAAATACTAGCAAACAGAATCCAACAGCACATTAAAAGGATCATACACCATGATCAAGTGGGGTTTATCCCAGGAATGCAAGGATTCTTCAATATACGCAAATCAATCAATGTGATACATCATATTAACAAACTGAAGGAGAAAAACCATATGATCATCTCAATAGATGCAGAGAAAGCTTTCGACAAAATTCAACACCCATTTATGATAAAAGCCCTGCAGAAAGTAGGCATAGAGGGAACTTTCCTCAACATAATAAAGGCCATATATGACAAACCCACAGCCAACATTGTCCTCAATGGTGAAAAACTGAAACCATTTCCACTAAGATCAGGAACAAGACAAGGTTGCCCACTCTCACCACTATTATTCAACATAGTTTTGGAAGTGTTAGCCACAGCAATCAGAGAAGACAAAGAAATAAAAGGAATCCAAATCGGAAAAGAAGAAGTAAAGCTGTCACTATTTGCAGATGACATGATACTATACATAGAGAATCCTAAAGATGCTACCAGAAAACTCCTAGAGCTAATCAATGAATTTGGTAAAGTAGCAGGATACAAAATTAATGCACAGAAATCTCTTGCATTTCTATACACTAATGATGAAAAATCTGAAAGTGAAATTAAGAAAACACTCCCATTTACCATTGGAACAAAAAGAATAAAATATCTAGGAATAAACCTACCTAAGGAGACAAAAGACCTGTATGCAGAAAATTATAAGACACTGATGAAAGAAATTAAAGATGATACAAATAGATGGAGAGATATACCATGTTCCTGGATTGGAAGAATCAACATTGTGAAAATGACTCTACTACCCAAAGCAATCTACAGATTCAATGCAATCCCTATCAAACTACCACTGGCATTTTTCACAGAACTAGAACAAAAAATTTCACAATTTGTATGGAAACACAAAAGACCCCGAATAGCCAAAGCAATCTTGAGAACGAAAAATGGAGCTGGGGGAATCAGGCTCCCTGACTTCAGACTATATTACAAAGCTTCAGTAATCAAGACAGTGTGGTACTGGCACAAAAACAGAAATATAGATCAATGGAACAGGATAGAAAGCCCAGAGATAAACCCACACACATATGGGCACCTTATTTTTGATAAAGGAGGCAAGCATATACAGTGGAGAAAAGACAGTCTCTTCAATAAGTGGTGCTGGGAAAATTGGACAGGTACATGTAAAAGTATGAAAATAGAACACTCCCTGACACCATGCACAAAAATAAACTCAAAATGGATTAAAGACCTAAGTGTAAGGGCAGACACTATCAAACTCTTAGAGGAAAACATAGGCAGAACACTCTATGACATACATCACAGCAAGATTCTTTTTGACCCAGCTCCCAGAGAAATGGAAATAAGAACACAAATAAACAAATGGGACCTAATGAAACTTAAAAGCTTTTGCACAGCAAAGGAAACCATAAACAAGACCAAAAGACAACCATCAGAATGGGAGAAAATATTTGCAAATGAAGCAACTGACAAAGGATTAATCTCCAAGATTTACAAGCAGCTCATGCAGCTCAATAACAAAAAAACGAACAACCCAATCCAAAAATGGGCCGAAGACCTAAATAGACATTTCTCCAAAGAAGATATACAAATGGCCTACAGACACATGAAAGAATGCTCAACATCATTAATCATTAGAGAAATGCAAATCAAAACTACAATGAGATATCATCTCACACCAGTCAGAATGGCCATCATCAAAAAATCTAGAAACAATAAATGCTGGAGAGGGTGTGGAGGAAAGGGAACACTCTTGCACTGTTGGTGGGAATGTAAATTGATACAGCCACTATGGAGAACAGTAGGGAGGTTCCTTGAAAAACTACAAATAGAACTACCATACGACCCAGCAATCCCACTAATGGGCATATACCCTGAGAAAACCATAGGTCAAAAAGAGACATGTACCAAAATGTTCATTGCAGCTCTATTTACAATAGCCAGAACATGGAAGCAATCTAAATGTCCATCGACAGATGAATGGATAAAGAAGATGTGGCACATATATACAATGGAATATTACTCAGCCATAAAAAGAAAAGAAATGGAGGTATTTGTAATGAGGTGGATGGAGTTAGAGTCTGTCATACAGAGTGAAGTAAGTCAGAAAGAGAAAAACAAATACAGTATGCTAACACATATATACGGAATCTGAGGGAAAAAAAAAAAAAGGCCATGAAGAACCTAGTGGCAAGACGGGAATAAAGACACAGACCTACTAGAGAATGGACTTGAGGATATGGGGAGGGGGTGGGGTGAGATGTGACAGGGTAAGAGAGTGTCACGGACATATATGCACTACCAAATGTAAAATAGATAAATAGTGGGAAGCAGCCGCATAGCACAGGGAGATCAGCTCGGTGCTTTCTGACCACCTAGAGGAATGGGAAGGGGAGGGTGGGAGGGAGGGAGATGCAAGAGGGAAGAGAAATGGGAACATATTGTATATGTATTACTGATTCACTTTGTTATAAAGCAGAAGCTAACACACCATTGTAAGGCAATTATACTTCAATAAAGATTTTTAAAAAAATAAAAAATAAATAAATAAATAAATAAATTACTTTTAAAAACACATGAAACAAAGACAGTGAAAGAGAGAGAAATTCTTACACAATTCGTTCAGGGGCTGTGATGCAACCTGGATTGACCATATCTAGACCCACAGCTGGATGAGACATAAGGGTGGACACTCTTGTTGCTGAGAGGTTTGGTGAGGTTAGGTGAGCAAACGCAGACCCTTTAAAGTAATACTGCGTGCTACCCATCGCATGGGTCCCAAATCTCCAGGTTCAAGGGCATCTTCCTACATCGAAAACATGCATGAGAAACCCAGAAGATGGTACACCGTGTGATGGGGAAAGGTTTCTAAAACGCATCTCATTTCTCATCTCCTTGTGCTCGGGTTCGCCATTCCAGCCACTTTACTAGCAATCTCCCTACTTGGAGCATCAGCACCTTTAACCTCCTGTTCCGTACAGGTTGCAATTTGTCCTGAGGATGAACGGGAAGACGGGGAACCAATGAGAGACTAGCTGTTGGTGTTGGGACAGGCACAGGTCACTCTATTTTCCCATCAGGAAGAAGAATTAACCACAGGCTCAGCCTGCTCCCCGGAACCAGAACAGGGCCTGAAGCCATCCTGCGCTTTTCTGGCCAGCTCCCAAAAAGGCGACTTGTAAAATGGAGGTTCAGGGCACTGCAATTCACAAACCTGCAGAGTGATAAATGATAACTCTCGTCCACAAATATATTGAGAGAAGGCAAAGAAGAGGATTTGAAATCAAGGCAGAATTGCAGGAAACAGATTTCAGGAGGTCGATTCGAATCGCCTTTAAAGCACATGAAAAGCGGCAAAATGTTGACAATGATGCTTTTGGCCAAAAAGTGCGTATGCGTTATTCCTGAATATATTCAGGAAAAAACGCATACGCCCTTTTTGGCCAACCAAGCAACCTGGAAAGGCAAATCAGCGCTACAAAGAAGTCTCGCTTCCCATCGGTCAAAAGGGCCATGCTGAAAAAAGTGTCAAAACCAGAAATGCAGGACAGACCATGGAGAAATGGGAGCCTTGCTACACTGATAGGCGGGATGTAAACTGCCAACAGCCACTCTGGAGAAGTGTACGGTGTGTCCTGAAATATCTAAAAACCACAGCTTAGAGAGCATAGGGCACTTCCACTCATGGGGTTATAAATTGGGAAAATGAAAAATCAGCAAAACACAAGCACCCCAAAATTTAGGGCTGCTCTGTTGACAAGGACCTCCACTTCATTCCACCTTAAATATCCCAGGAAAGAGAAAAATGGATAAAGAAGTTGTGGTCCTTATGTACAATGGAATATCACTCAGCCATGAAATCAATGTCATAAGGCTAGTAGCAGCATGATTAGTGGATTTAGGTACGACGATTCTAAGTGAAATAAGTCACACAGAAAAGGACACTTCTCATAAGGTATCACTTATAGAGGGAATGTAAAAACCGTTACACTTGATGTGAATTACAAAACAGAACAGAATCACACATGCAGAGAACACACTATGGCTGCTTAACGGGAAAGGTGAGGTGGGGTGATACATAAAACAAGGGTTTCAAATTAGCTCAGATACCGTTCCATAAACCCAATATGTAATAGACAAGACCTACTCCTTGCTCAGAGAACTGGACTGAACACGCCCTATTCACCGCACAAGAATATATCTGACTAGTAATAATCTTAAAACCAATGTATTATTATCTCTCTGTTAGTGTGTCAAGTGGGTGCAAAGCGGCATAAACACAGCAGTGAAAAACAGCTAAACCCCATTATAAAAATAAATTACTTTTAGGGGGCCTCGGGAAGATGGCGGAAGAGTAAGACGCGGAGATCACCTTCCTTCCCACAGGTACAGTAGAAATACATCTACACGTGGAACTGCTCCTACAGAACACCCACTGAACGCTGGCAGAAAACGTCCGACCTCCAAAAAGGCAAGAAACTCCCCCCGTACTTGGGTAGGGCAAAAGAAAAAAGAAATAACAGAGACAAAAGAATAGGGACGGCACCTGCACTAGTGGGAGGGAGCCGTGAAGGAGGAAAGATTTCCACGCACTAGGAAGCCCCTTCGTGGGCAAAGACTGCGGGTGGCAGAAGGGGGAAGCTTCGGAGCCACGGAGGAGAGCGCAGCCACAGGGGTGCGGAGGGCAAAGCGAAGAGGTTCCCACGGAGGAGCGGTGCCGACCAGCACTCTCCAGCCCGAGAGGCTTGTCTGCTCCCCCGCCGGGGCGGGCGGGGCTGGGAGCTGAGGCTTGGCTTCGGTTGGATCGCAGGGAGAGGAATGAGGCTGGCAGCGTGAACACAGCCTGAAGGGATTAGCGCACAACAGCTGGCTGGGAGGGAGACCGGGAAAAAGTCTGCAGCTGCCGAAGAGGCAAGAGACTTTTTCTTGCCTCTTTGTTTCACGGCGCGCAAGGAGAGGGGATTCAGAACGCCGCCTAAACGAACTCCAGAGAAGGGCGCGAGCCGCGGCGATCAACGCAGACCCCACAGCAACAGGGGCGCAGAGGAAAAAAACAGAGAGACTCCCGCACAGAGGCTCGGCGCCGAGCAGCACTCACCAGCCCAAGAAGCTTGTCTGCTCGGCGGGCGGGGCTGGGAGCTGAGGCTCGGGCTTCGGTTGGATCGCAGGGAGAGGACTGGGGCTGGCGGCGTGAACACAGCCTGAAGGGGTTAGCGCACCACAGCTGGCTGGGAGGGAGACCGGGAAAAGGTCTGCAGCTGCCAAAGAGGCAAGAGACTTTTTCTTGCCTCTTTGTTTCGCTGAGCGCAAGGAGAGGGGATTCAGAGTGCCGCCTAAACGAACTCCAGAGAAAGGCGTGAGCCGCGGCGATCAGCACGGACCCCAGAGACGGGCGTGAGACGCTGGGGCTGATGCTGCCGCCTCCAAAAAGCCTGTGTGTGAGCACAGGTCACTCTCCACATCGCCCCTCCCGGGAGCCTTTGCAGCCCGCCACTGCCAGGGTCCCGTGATCCGGGGACAAGTTCCCCGGGAGAACGCACTGCCCGCCTCAGGCTGGTGCAACGTCACGCCGGCCTCGGCCACCGCAGGCTCACCCCGCCTCCTCTGTACACCTCCCTCCCCGCGGCCTGAGTGAGCCAGAGCCCCCGAACAGCTGCTCCTTTAACCCCGTCCTGTCTGGGCGGGGAATAGACGCCCTCAGGCGACCTACATGCAGAGGCGGGTCCAAATCCAAAGCTGAACCCCAGGAGCTGTGCGAACAGGGAAAATAAGGGGAAATCTCTCCCAGCAGCCTTAGAAGCAGCGGATTAAGACTCCACAAACAACTTGATGTGCCTGCATCTGTTGAATACCTGAATAGACAACGAATCATCCCAAAATCAGGAGGTGGACTTTGGGAACAGGATATATTAATTTTTCCCCTTTTCCTTTTATTTGTGAGTGTATATGTATATGCTTCTGGGTGCGATTTTGTCTGTATAGCTTTGCTTTACAATAGCTTTATTTTACTTCACTATATTATAGCCTCTTTCTTTCTTTCTTTCTTTCTATTTTTTCTCCCTTTTACTCTGAGCCGTGTGGACGAAAGTCTCTTGGTGCTCCAGCCAGGCATCAGGGCCGTGCCTCTGAGGTGGGAGAGCCAACTTCAGGACACTGGTCCACAAGAGACCTCCCAGCTCCACGTAATACCAAACGGCAAAAATCTCTCAGAGATCTCCATCTCAACATCAAGACCCAGCTTCACTCAACGACGAGCAAGCTACAGTGCTGGACACCCTATGCCAAACAACTAGCAAGACAGGAACACAGCCCCATCCATTAGCAGAGAGGCTGCCTAAAATCATAATAAGGCCACAGACACCCCAAAATACACCACCAGACGTGGACGTGCCCACCAGAAAGACAAGATCCAACCTCATCCACCAGAGCTCAGGCACTAGTTCCCTCCACCAGGAAGCCTACACAGCCCACTGAACCAACCTTAGCCACTGGGGACAGATACCAAAAACAACAGGAACTACGAACCTGCAGCCTGTGAGAAGGAGACCCCAAACACAGTAAGATAAGCAAAATGAGACGACAGAAAAACACACAGCAGATGAAGGAGCAGGGTCAGAACATACCAGACTTAACAAATGAAGAGGAAATAGGTAGTCTACCTGAAAAAGAATTCAGAATAATGATAGTAAGGATGATCCAAAATCTTGGAAACAGAATAGACAAAATGCAAGAAACATTTAACAAGGACGTAGAAGAACTAAAGAGGAACCAAGCAATGATGAAAACCACAATAAATGAAATTAAAAATACTCTAGATGGGATCAATAGCAGAATAACTGAGGCAGAAGAAAGGATAAGTGACCTGGAAGATAAAATGGTGGAAATAACTACTGCAGAGCAGGATAAAGAAAAAAGAATGAAAAGAACTGAGGACAGTCTCAGAGACCTCTGGGACAACATTAAACGCGCCAACATTCGAATTATAGGGGTCCCAGAAGAAGAAGAGAAAAAGAAAGAGACTGAGAAGATATTTGAAGAGATTATAGTTGAAAACTTCCCTAATATGGGAAAGGAAATAGTTAATCAAGTCCTGGAAGCACAGAGAGTCCCATACAGGATAAACCCAAGGAGAAACACACCAAGACACATATTAATCAAACTGTCAAAAATTAAATATAAGGAAAACATATTAAAGGCAGCAAGGGAAAAAAAACAAATAACACACAAGGGAATCCCCATAAGGTTAACATCTGATCTTTCAGCAGAAACTCTGCAAGCCAGAAGGGAGTGGCAGGATATACTTAAAGTGATGAAGGAGAAAAACCTACAACCAAGATTACACTACCCAGCAAGGATCTCATTCAGATTCGATGGAGAAATTAAAACCTTTACAGACAAGCAAAAGCTGAGAGAGTTCAGCACCACCAAACCAGCTTTACAACAAATGCTAAAGGAACTTTTCTAGGCAAGAAACACAAGAGAAGGAAAACACCTACAATAACAAACCCAAAACATTTAAGAAAATGGGAATAGGAACATACATATCGATAATTACCTTGAATGTAAATGGATTAAATGCTCCCACCAAAAGACACAGGCTGGCTGAATGGATACAAAAACAAGACCCATATATATGCTGTCTACAAGAGACCCACTTCAGACCTAGAGACACATATAGACTGAAAGTGAGGGGATGGAAAAAGATATTCCATGCAAATGGAAATCAAAAGAAAGCTGGAGTAGCAATTCTCATATCAGACAAAATAGACTTTAAAATAAAGACTATTACAAGAGACAAAGAAGGACACTATATAATGATCAAGGGATCGATACAAGAGGAAGGTATAACAATTGTAAATATTTATGCACCCAACATAGGAGCACCTCAATACATAAGGCAAATACTAACAGCCATAAAAGGGGAAATCGACAGCAACACAATCATAGTAGGGGACTTTAACACCCCACTCTCACCAATGGACAGATCATCCAAAATGAAAATAAATAAGGAAACACAAGCTTTAAATGATACATTAAACAAGATGGACTTAATTGATATTTATAGGACATTCCATCCAAAAACAACAGAATACACATTTTTCTCAAGTGCTCATGGAACATTCTCCAGGATAGATCATATCTTGGGTCACAAATCAAGCCTTGGTAAATTTAAGAAAATTGAAATCGTATCAAGTATCTTTTCCGACCACAACGCTATGAGACTAGATATCAATTACAGGAAAAGATCTGTAAAAAATACAAACACATGGAGGCTACACAATACATTACTTAATAACGAAGTGATCACTGAAGAAATCAAAGGGGAAATCAAAAAATACCTAGAAACAAATGACAATGGAGATACGACGACCCAAAACCTATGGGACGCAGCAAAAGCAGTGCTAAGAGGGAAGTTTATAGCAATACAAGCCTACCTCAAGAAACAGGAAACATCTCGAATAAACAACCTAACCTTGCACCTAAAGCAATTAGAGAAAGAAGAACAAAAAAAACCCAAAGCCAGCAGAAGGAAAGAAATTATAAAGATCAGGTCAGTAATAAATGAAAAAGAAATGAAGGAAACAATAGCAAAAATCAATGAAACTAAAAGCTGGTTCTTTGAGAAGATAAACAAAATTGATAAACCATTAGCCAGACTCATCAAGAGAAAAAGGGAGAAGACTCAGATCAATAGAATTAGAAATGAAAAAGGAGAAGTAACCACTGACACTGCAGAAATACAAAAGATCATGAGAGATTACTACAAGCAACTCTATGCCAATAAAATGGACAACCTGGAAGAAATGGACAGATTCTTAGAAATGCACAAACTGCCGAGACTGAACCAGGAAGAAATAGAAAATATGAACAGACCAATCACAAGCACTGAAATTGAAACTGTGATTAAAAACCTTCCAACAAACAAAAGCCCAGGACCAGATGGCTTCACAGGTGAATTCTATCAAACATTTAGAGAAGAGCTAACACCTATCCTTCTCAAACTCTTCCAAAATATTGCAGAGGGAGGAACACTCCCAAACTCATTCTACGAGGCCACCATCACCCTGATACCAAAACCAGACAAAGATTCACAAAGAAAGAAAACTACAGGCCAATATCACTGATGAACATAGATGCAAAAATCCTCAACAAAATACTAGCAAACAGAATCCAACAGCACATTAAAAGGATCATACACCATGATCAAGTGGGGTTTATCCCAGGAATGCAAGGATTCTTCAATATACGCAAATCAATCAATGTGATACATCATATTAACAAACTGAAGGAGAAAAACCATATGATCATCTCAATAGATGCAGAGAAAGCTTTCGACAAAATTCAACACCCATTTATGATAAAAGCCCTGCAGAAAGTAGGCATAGAGGGAACTTTCCTCAACATAATAAAGGCCATATATGACAAACCCACAGCCAACATTGTCCTCAATGGTGAAAAACTGAAACCATTTCCACTAAGATCAGGAACAAGACAAGGTTGCCCACTCTCACCACTATTATTCAACATAG
The DNA here is from genome assembly GCF_965194825.1 of Balaenoptera physalus. NCBI lineage: Eukaryota > Metazoa > Chordata > Mammalia > Artiodactyla > Balaenopteridae > Balaenoptera > Balaenoptera physalus. Next base: position 34,774 of record NW_028124355.1, on the reverse strand, counting down.
TTTTGGAAGTGTTAGCCACAGCAATCAGAGAAGACAAAGAAATAAAAGGAATCCAAATCGGAAAAGAAGAAGTAAAGCTGTCACTATTTGCAGATGACATGATACTATACATAGAGAATCCTAAAGATGCTACCAGAAAACTCCTAGAGCTAATCAATGAATTTGGTAAAGTAGCAGGATACAAAATTAATGCACAGAAATCTCTTGCATTTCTATACACTAATGATGAAAAATCTGAAAGTGAAATTAAGAAAACACTCCCATTTACCATTGGAACAAAAAGAATAAAATATCTAGGAATAAACCTACCTAAGGAGACAAAAGACCTGTATGCAGAAAATTATAAGACACTGATGAAAGAAATTAAAGATGATACAAATAGATGGAGAGATATACCATGTTCCTGGATTGGAAGAATCAACATTGTGAAAATGACTCTACTACCCAAAGCAATCTACAGATTCAATGCAATCCCTATCAAACTACCACTGGCATTTTTCACAGAACTAGAACAAAAAATTTCACAATTTGTATGGAAACACAAAAGACCCCGAATAGCCAAAGCAATCTTGAGAACGAAAAATGGAGCTGGGGGAATCAGGCTCCCTGACTTCAGACTATATTACAAAGCTTCAGTAATCAAGACAGTGTGGTACTGGCACAAAAACAGAAATATAGATCAATGGAACAGGATAGAAAGCCCAGAGATAAACCCACACACATATGGGCACCTTATTTTTGATAAAGGAGGCAAGCATATACAGTGGAGAAAAGACAGTCTCTTCAATAAGTGGTGCTGGGAAAATTGGACAGGTACATGTAAAAGTATGAAAATAGAACACTCCCTGACACCATGCACAAAAATAAACTCAAAATGGATTAAAGACCTAAGTGTAAGGGCAGACACTATCAAACTCTTAGAGGAAAACATAGGCAGAACACTCTATGACATACATCACAGCAAGATTCTTTTTGACCCAGCTCCCAGAGAAATGGAAATAAGAACACAAATAAACAAATGGGACCTAATGAAACTTAAAAGCTTTTGCACAGCAAAGGAAACCATAAACAAGACCAAAAGACAACCATCAGAATGGGAGAAAATATTTGCAAATGAAGCAACTGACAAAGGATTAATCTCCAAGATTTACAAGCAGCTCATGCAGCTCAATAACAAAAAAACGAACAACCCAATCCAAAAATGGGCCGAAGACCTAAATAGACATTTCTCCAAAGAAGATATACAAATGGCCTACAGACACATGAAAGAATGCTCAACATCATTAATCATTAGAGAAATGCAAATCAAAACTACAATGAGATATCATCTCACACCAGTCAGAATGGCCATCATCAAAAAATCTAGAAACAATAAATGCTGGAGAGGGTGTGGAGGAAAGGGAACACTCTTGCACTGTTGGTGGGAATGTAAATTGATACAGCCACTATGGAGAACAGTAGGGAGGTTCCTTGAAAAACTACAAATAGAACTACCATACGACCCAGCAATCCCACTAATGGGCATATACCCTGAGAAAACCATAGGTCAAAAAGAGACATGTACCAAAATGTTCATTGCAGCTCTATTTACAATAGCCAGAACATGGAAGCAATCTAAATGTCCATCGACAGATGAATGGATAAAGAAGATGTGGCACATATATACAATGGAATATTACTCAGCCATAAAAAGAAAAGAAATGGAGGTATTTGTAATGAGGTGGATGGAGTTAGAGTCTGTCATACAGAGTGAAGTAAGTCAGAAAGAGAAAAACAAATACAGTATGCTAACACATATATACGGAATCTGAGGGAAAAAAAAAAAAAGGCCATGAAGAACCTAGTGGCAAGACGGGAATAAAGACACAGACCTACTAGAGAATGGACTTGAGGATATGGGGAGGGGGTGGGGTGAGATGTGACAGGGTAAGAGAGTGTCACGGACATATATGCACTACCAAATGTAAAATAGATAAATAGTGGGAAGCAGCCGCATAGCACAGGGAGATCAGCTCGGTGCTTTCTGACCACCTAGAGGAATGGGAAGGGGAGGGTGGGAGGGAGGGAGATGCAAGAGGGAAGAGAAATGGGAACATATTGTATATGTATTACTGATTCACTTTGTTATAAAGCAGAAGCTAACACACCATTGTAAGGCAATTATACTTCAATAAAGATTTTTAAAAAAATAAAAAATAAATAAATAAATAAATAAATTACTTTTAAAAACACATGAAACAAAGACAGTGAAAGAGAGAGAAATTCTTACACAATTCGTTCAGGGGCTGTGATGCAACCTGGATTGACCATATCTAGACCCACAGCTGGATGAGACATAAGGGTGGACACTCTTGTTGCTGAGAGGTTTGGTGAGGTTAGGTGAGCAAACGCAGACCCTTTAAAGTAATACTGCGTGCTACCCATCGCATGGGTCCCAAATCTCCAGGTTCAAGGGCATCTTCCTACATCGAAAACATGCATGAGAAACCCAGAAGATGGTACACCGTGTGATGGGGAAAGGTTTCTAAAACGCATCTCATTTCTCATCTCCTTGTGCTCGGGTTCGCCATTCCAGCCACTTTACTAGCAATCTCCCTACTTGGAGCATCAGCACCTTTAACCTCCTGTTCCGTACAGGTTGCAATTTGTCCTGAGGATGAACGGGAAGACGGGGAACCAATGAGAGACTAGCTGTTGGTGTTGGGACAGGCACAGGTCACTCTATTTTCCCATCAGGAAGAAGAATTAACCACAGGCTCAGCCTGCTCCCCGGAACCAGAACAGGGCCTGAAGCCATCCTGCGCTTTTCTGGCCAGCTCCCAAAAAGGCGACTTGTAAAATGGAGGTTCAGGGCACTGCAATTCACAAACCTGCAGAGTGATAAATGATAACTCTCGTCCACAAATATATTGAGAGAAGGCAAAGAAGAGGATTTGAAATCAAGGCAGAATTGCAGGAAACAGATTTCAGGAGGTCGATTCGAATCGCCTTTAAAGCACATGAAAAGCGGCAAAATGTTGACAATGATGCTTTTGGCCAAAAAGTGCGTATGCGTTATTCCTGAATATATTCAGAAAAAAACGCATACGCCCTTTTTGGCCAACCAAGCAACCTGGAAAGGCAAATCAGCACTACAAAGAAGTCTCACTTCCCATCGGTCAAAAGGGCCATGCTGAAAAAAGTGTCAAAACCCGAAATGCAGGACAGGCCATGGAGAAATGGGAGCCTTGCTACACTGATGGGCGGGATGTAAATTGCCAACAGCCACTCTGGAGAAGTGTACTGTGTGTCCTGAAACATCTAAAAACCACAGCTGAGAGAGCATAGGGCACTTCCACTCATGGGGGTATAAATTGGGAAAATGAAAAATCAGCAAAACACAAGCACCCCAAAGTTTAGGGCTGCTCTGTTGCCTAGGACCTCCACTTCATTCCACCTTAAATATCCCAGGAAAGAGAAAAATGGATAAAGAAGTTGGGGTCCTTATGTACAATGGAATATCACTCAGCAATGAAATCAATGTCATAAGGCTAGTAGAAGCATGATGAATGGATTTAGGTATGATGATTCTAAGTGAAATAAGTCACACAGAAAAGGATACTTCTCATAAGGTATCATTTATAGAGGGAATGTAAAAACCGTTACACTTGAACTGAATTACAACACAGAACAGAGTCACACATGCAGAAAACACACTATGGTTGCTTAACGGGAAAGGTGAGTTGTGGTGATGCATAAAAGAAGGATTTCAAATTAGCTCAGATAACGTTCCATAAACCCAATATATAATAGACAAGACCTACTCCTTGCTCAGTGAACTGAACTCAACACCCCCTATTCACCGCAAAAGAACATATCTGACTAGTAAAAATCTTAAAACCTATGTGTTGATATCTCTCTTGAAGTGTGTCAAGTGGGTGTAAAGCGGCATAAATACAGCAGTGAAAAGCAGCTAAACCCCATTATAAAAATAAATTACTTTTAAAACCCCATGAAACAAAGACAGTGAAAGAGAGAGAAATTCTTACACACTTCATTCAGAGGTTGTGATGCAACCTGGATTGACCATATCTAGACCCACAGCTGGATGAGACATAAGGGTGGACACTCTTGGGGCTGAGAGGTTTGGTGAGGTTGGGTGAGCAAATGCAGACCCTTTAAAGTAATACTGCGTGGAACCCGTCGCATGGGTCCCAAATCTCCAGGTTCAAGGGCATCTTCCTACATCGAAAACATGCATGAGAAACCCAGAAGATGGTACACCATGTGATCGGGAAAGGATTCTAAAACGCACCTCATTTCTCATCTCCTTGTGCTCGGATTCGCCATTCCAGCCACTTTAATAGCAATCTCCCTACTTGGAGAATAATCACCTTTATCCTCCTGTTCCGTACAGGTGGAAATTTGTAATGAGGATGAATGGGAAGAGGGAGACCCAGTGAGAGAATAGCTCTACGTTTTGGGACAGGCACAGGTCACTCTATTTTCCCATCAGGAAGAAGAATTAACCACAGGCTCAGCCTGCCCCCCGGAACCAGAACAGGGCCTGAAGCCATCCTGTGCTTTTGCGGCCAGCTCCCAAAAAAGCGAGTTGTAAAATGGAGCTTCAGGGCACTGCAATTCACAAACCTGCAGAGTTATAAATGATAACTCTCGTCCACAAATATATTGAGGGAAGGCAAAGAAGAGGATTTGAAATCAAGGCAGAATTGCAGCAAACAGATTTCAGGAGGTACATTCGAATCGCCTTTAAAGCACATGAAAAGCGGCAAAACGTTGACAATGATGCCCTTGGCCAAAAAGGGCGTATGCGTTTTTTCCTGAATATATTCAGGAAAAAACGCATACGCCCTTTTTGGCCAACCAAGCAACCTGGAAAGGCAAATCAGCGCTACAAAGAAGTTTCGCTTCCCATCGGTCAAAAGGGCCATGCTGAAAAAAGTGTCAAAACCAGAAATGCAGGACAGACCATGGAGAAATGGGAGCCTTGCTACACTGATGGGCGGGATGTAAATTGCCAACAGCCACTCTGGAGAAGTGTACGGTGTGCCCTGAAACATCTAAAAAACACAGCTTAGAGAGCATAGGGCACTTCCACGCATGGGGGTATAAAGTGGGAAAATGAAAAATCAGCAAGACACAAGCACCCCAAAGTTTAGGGCTGCTCTGTTGACAAGGACCTCCACTTCATACCACCTTAAATATCCCAGGAAAGAGAAAAATGGATATAAAAGTTGTGGTCCTTATGTACAATGGAATATCACTCAGCCATGAAATCAATGTCATAAGGCTAGTAGCAGCATGATGAGTGGATTTAGGTACGACAATTCTAAGTGAAATAAGTCACACAGAAAAGGACACTTCTCATAAGGTGTCACTTATAGAGGGAATGTAAAAACCGTTACACTTGAACTGAATTACAAAACAGAACAGAGTCACACATGCAGAAAACACACTATGGCTGCTTAACGGGAAAGGTGAGGTGGGGTGATACATAAAGCAAGAGTTTCAAATTAGCTCAGATACCGTTCCATAAACCCAATATGTAATAGACAAGACCTACTCCTTGCTCAGAGAACTGGACTCAACACGCCCGATTCACCGCATAAGAATATATCTGACTAGTAATCATCTGAAAACCTATATATTGATATCTCTCTGTTAGTGTGTCAAGTGGGTGTAAAGCGGCATAAACACAGCCGTGAAAAGCAGCTGAACCTCATTATAAAAATAAATTACTTTTAAAAACCCATGAAACAAAGACAGTGAAAGAGAGAGAAATTCTTACACAATTCGTTCAGGGGCTGGGATGCACCCTGGATTGACCATATCTAGACCGACAGCTGGATGAGACATAAGGGTGGATACTCTTGGGGCTGAGAGGTTTGGTGAGGTTGGGTGAGCAAACGCAGACCCTTTAAAGTAATACTGCGTGCTACCCATCGCATGGGTCCCAAATCTCCAGGTTCAAGGGCATCTTCCTACATCGAAAACATGCATGAGAAACCAAGAAGATGGTACACCGTGTGATGGGGAAAGGTTTCTAAAACGCACCTCATTTCTCATCTCCTTGTTCTCGGGTTCTCAATTCCAGCCACTTTACTAGCAATCTCCCTAATTGGAGCATCAGCACCTTTAACCTCCTGTTCCGTACAGGTTGCAATTTGTCCTGAGGATGAACGGGAAGACGGCGAACCAATTAGAGACTAGCTCTTGGTGTTGGGACAGGCACAGGTCACTCTATTTTCCCATCAGGAAGAAGACTTAACCACAGGCTCAGACTGCCCCCCGGAACCAGAACAGGGCCTGAAGCCATGCTGCGCATTTGCGGCCAGCTCCCAAATAAGCGAGTTGTAAAATTGAGCTTCAGGGCACTGCAATTCACAAACCTGCAGAGTGATAAATGATAACTCTCGTCCACAAATATATTGAGAGAAGGCAAAGAAGAGGATTTGAAATCAAGGCAGAATTGCAGGAAACAGATTTCAGGAGGTCGATTCGAATCGCCTTTAAAGCACATGAAAAGCGGCAAAATGTTGACAATGATGCTTTTGGCCAAAAAGTGCGTATGCGTTATTCCTGAATATATTCAGAAAAAAACGCATACGCCCTTTTTGGCCAACCAAGCAACCTGGAAAGGCAAATCAGCACTACAAAGAAGTCTCACTTCCCATCGGTCAAAAGGGCCATGCTGAAAAAAGTGTCAAAACCCGAAATGCAGGACAGGCCATGGAGAAATGGGAGCCTTGCTACACTGATGGGCGGGATGTAAATTGCCAACAGCCACTCTGGAGAAGTGTACGGTGTGTCCTGAAACATCTAAAAACCACAGCTGAGAGAGCATAGGGCACTTCCACTCATGGGGGTATAAATTGGGAAAATGAAAAATCAGCAAAACACAAGCACCCCAAAGTTTAGGGCTGCTCTGTTGCCTAGGACCTCCACTTCATTCCACCTTAAATATCCCAGGAAAGAGAAAAATGGATAAAGAAGTTGGGGTCCTTATGTACAATGGAATATCACTCAGCAATGAAATCAATGTCATAAGGCTAGTAGAAGCATGATGAATGGATTTAGGTATGATGATTCTAAGTGAAATAAGTCACACAGAAAAGGACACTTCTCATAAGGTATCATTTATAGAGGGAATGTAAAAACCGTTACACTTGAACTGAATTACAACACAGAACAGAGTCACACATGCAGAAAACACACTATGGTTGCTTAACGGGAAAGGTGAGTTGGGGTGATGCATAAAAGAAGGATTTCAAATTAGCTCAGATAACGTTCCATAAACCCAATATATAATAGACAAGACCTACTCCTTGCTCAGTGAACTGAACTCAACACCCCCTATTCACCGCAAAAGAACATATCTGACTAGTAAAAATCTTAAAACCTATGTGTTGATATCTCTCTTGAAGTGTGTCAAGTGGGTGTAAAGCGGCATAAATACAGCAGTGAAAAGCAGCTAAACCCCATTATAAAAATAAATTACTTTTAAAACCCCATGAAACAAAGACAGTGAAAGAGAGAGAAATTCTTACACACTTCATTCAGAGGTTGTGATGCAACCTGGATTGACCATATCTAGACCCACAGCTGGATGAGACATAAGGGTGGACACTCTTGGGGCTGAGAGGTTTGGTGAGGTTGGGTGAGCAAATGCAGACCCTTTAAAGTAATACTGCGTGGAACCCGTCGCATGGGTCCCAAATCTCCAGGTTCAAGGGCATCTTCTTACATCGAAAACATGCATGAGAAACCCAGAAGATGGTACACCATGTGATCGGGAAAGGATTCTAAAACGCACCTCATTTCTCATCTCCTTGTGTTCGGATTCGCCATTCCAGCTGCTTTAATAGCAATCTCCCTACTTGGAGAATAATCACCTTTTTCCTCCTGTTCCGTACAGGTGGAAATTTGTAATGAGGATGAATGGGAAGAGGGAGACCCAATGAGAGAATAGCTCTACGTTTTGGGACAGGCACAGGTCACTCTATTTTCCCATCAGGAAGAAGAATTAACCACAGGCTCAGCCTGCCCCCCGGAACCAGAACAGGGCCTGAAGCCATCTGTGCTTTTGCGGCCAGCTCCCAAAAAAGCGAGTTGTAAAATGGAGCTTCAGGGCACTGCAATTCACAAACCTGCAGAGTTATAAATGATAACTCTCGTCCACAAATATATTGAGGGAAGGCAAAGAAGAGGATTTGAAATCAAGGCAGAATTGCAGCAAACAGATTTCAGGAGGTACATTCGAATCGCCTTTAAAGCACATGAAAAGCGGCAAAACGTTGACAATGATGCCCTTGGCCAAAAAGGGCGTATGCGTTTTTTCCTGAATATATTCAGGAAAAAACGCATACGCCCTTTTTGGCCAACCAAGCAACCTGGAAAGGCAAATCAGCGCTACAAAGAAGTCTCGCTTCCCATCCGTCAAAAGGGCCATGCTGAAAAAAGTGTCAAAACCAGAAATGCAGGACAGGCCATGGAGAAATGGGAGCCTTGCTACACTGATGGGCGGGATGTAAATTACCAACAGCCACTCTGGAAAAGTGTACGGTGTGCCCTGAAACATCTAAAAAACACAGCTTAGAGAGCATAGGGCACTTCCACGCATGGGGGTATAAAGTGGGAAAATGAAAAATCAGCAAGACACAAGCACCCCAAAGTTTAGGGCTGCTCTGTTGACAAGGACCTCCACTTCATTCCAACTTAAATATCCCAGGAAAGAGAAAAATGGATATAAAAGTTGTGGTCCTTATGTACAATGGAATATCACTCAGCCATGAAATCAACGTCATAAGGCTAGTAGCAGCATGATGAGTGGATTTAGGTACGACAATTCGAAGTGAAATAAGTCACACAGAAAAGGACACTTCTCATAAGGTGTCACTTATAGAGGGAATGTAAAAACCGTTACACTTGAACTGAATTACAAAACAGAACAGAGTCACACATGCAGAAAACACACTATGGCTGCTTAACGGGAAAGGTGAGGTGGGGTGATACATAAAGCAAGAGTTTCAAATTAGCTCAGATACCGTTCCATAAACCCAATATGTAATAGACAAGACCTACTCCTTGCTCAGAGAACTGGACTCAACACGCCCGATTCACCGCATAAGAATATATCTGACTAGTAATCATCTGAAAACCTATATATTGATATCTCTCTGTTAGTGTGTCAAGTGGGTGTAAAGCGGCATAAACACAGCCGTGAAAAGCAGCTGAACCTCATTATAAAAATAAATTACTTTTAAAAACCCATGAAACAAAGACAGTGAAAGAGAGAGAAATTCTTACACAATTCGTTCAGGGGCTGGGATGCACCCTGGATTGACCATATCTAGACCGACAGCTGGATGAGACATAAGGGTGGACACTCTGTGGGCTGAGAGGTTTGGTGAGGTTGGGTGAGCAAACGCAGACCCTTTAAAGTAATACTGCGTGCTACCCATCGCATGGGTCCCAAATCTCCAGGTTCAAGGGCATCTTCCTACATCGAAAACATGCATGAGAAACCAAGAAGATGGTACACCGTGTGATGGGGAAAGGTTTCTAAAACGCACCTCATTTCTCATCTCCTTGTTCTCGGGTTCTCAATTCCAGCCACTTTACTAGCAATCTCCCTAATTGGAGCATCAGCACCTTTAACCTCCTGTTCCGTACAGGTTGCAATTTGTCCTGAGGATGAACGGGAAGACGGCGAACCAATTAGAGACTAGCTCTTGGTGTTGGGACAGGCACAGGTCACTCTATTTTCCAATCAGGAAGAAGACTTAACCACAGGCTCAGACTGACCCCCGGAACCAGAACAGGGCCTGAAGCCATGCTGCGCATTTGCAGCCAGCTCCCAAATAAGCGAGTTGTAAAATTGAGCTTCAGGGCACTGCAATTCACAAACCTGCAGAGTGATAAATGATAACTCTCGTCCACAAATATATTGAGAGAAGGCAAAGAAGAGGATTTGAAATCAAGGCAGAATTGCAGGAAACAGATTTCAGGAGGTCGATTCGAATCGCCTTTAAAGCACATGAAAAGCGGCAAAATGTTGACAATGATGCTTTTGGCCAAAAAGTGCGTATGCGTTATTCCTGAATATATTCAGAAAAAAACGCATACGCCCTTTTTGGCCAACCAAGCAACCTGGAAAGGCAAATCAGCACTACAAAGAAGTCTCACTTCCCATCGGTCAAAAGGGCCATGCTGAAAAAAGTGTCAAAACCAGAAATGCAGGACAGGCCATGGAGAAATGGGAGCCTTGCTACACTGATGGGCGGGATGTAAATTGCCAACAGCCACTCTGGAGAAGTGTACGGTGTGTCCTGAAACATCTAAAAACCACAGCTGAGAGAGCATAGGGCACTTCCACTCATGGGGGTATAAATTGGGAAAATGAAAAATCAGCAAAACACAAGCACCCCAAAGTTTAGGGCTGCTCTGTTGCCTAGGACCTCCACTTCATTCCACCTTAAATATCCCAGGAAAGAGAAAAATGGATAAAGAAGTTGGGGTCCTTATGTACAATGGAATATCACTCAGCAATGAAATCAATGTCATAAGGCTAGTAGAAGCATGATGAATGGATTTAGGTATGATGATTCTAAGTGAAATAAGTCACACAGAAAAGGACACTTCTCATAAGGTATCATTTATAGAGGGAATGTAAAAACCGTTACACTTGAACTCAATTACAACACAGAACAGAGTCACACATGCAGAAAACACACTATGGTTGCTTAACGGGAAAGGTGAGTTGGGGTGATGCATAAAAGAAGGATTTCAAATTAGCTCAGATAACGTTCCATAAACCCAATATATAATAGACAAGACCTACTCCTTGCTCAGTGAACTGAACTCAACACCCCCTATTCACCGCAAAAGAACATATCTGACTAGTAAAAATCTTAAAACCTATGTGTTGATATCTCTCTTGAAGTGTGTCAAGTGGGTGTAAAGCGGCATAAATACAGCAGTGAAAAGCAGCTAAACCCCATTATAAAAATAAATTACTTTTAAAACCCCATGAAACAAAGACAGTGAAAGAGAGAGAAATTCTTACACACTTCATTCAGAGGTTGTGATGCAACCTGGATTGACCATATCTAGACCCACAGCTGGATGAGACATAAGGGTGGACACTCTTGGGGCTGAGAGGTTTGGTGAGGTTGGGTGAGCAAATGCAGACCCTTTAAAGTAATACTGCGTGGAACCCGTCGCATTGGTCCCAAATCTCCAGGTTCAAGGGCATCTTCCTACATCGAAAACATGCATGAGAAACCCAGAAGATGGTACACCATGTGATCGGGAAAGGATTCTAAAACGCACCTCATTTCTCATCTCCTTGTGTTCGGATTCGCCATTCCAGCCGCTTTAATAGCAATCTCCCTACTTGGAGAATAATCACCTTTTTCCTCCTGTTCCGTACAGGTGGAAATTTGTAATGAGGATGAATGGGAAGAGGGAGACCCAATGAGAGAATAGCTCTACGTTTTGGGACAGGCACAGGTCACTCTATTTTCCCATCAGGAAGAAGAATTAACCACAGGCTCAGCCTGCCCCCCGGAACCAGAACAGGGCCTGAAGCCATCTGTGCTTTTGCGGCCAGCTCCCAAAAAAGCGAGTTGTAAAATGGAGCTTCAGGGCACTGCAATTCACAAACCTGCAGAGTTATAAATGATAACTCTCGTCCACAAATATATTGAGGGAAGGCAAAGAAGAGGATTTGAAATCAAGGCAGAATTGCAGCAAACAGATTTCAGGAGGTACATTCGAATCGCCTTTAAAGCACATGAAAAGCGGCAAAACGTTGACAATGATGCCCTTGGCCAAAAAGGGCGTATGCGTTTTTTCCTGAATATATTCAGGAAAAAACGCATACGCCCTTTTTGGCCAACCAAGCAACCTGGAAAGGCAAATCAGCGCTACAAAGAAGTCTCGCTTCCCATCCGTCAAAAGGGCCATGCTGAAAAAAGTGTCAAAACCAGAAATGCAGGACAGGCCATGGAGAAATGGGAGCCTTGCTACACTGATGGGCGGGATGTAAATTGCCAACAGCCACTCTGGAGAAGTGTACGGTGTGCCCTGAAACATCTAAAAAACACAGCTTAGAGAGCATAGGGCACTTCCACGCATGGGGGTATAAAGTGGGAAAATGAAAAATCAGCAAGACACAAGCACCCCAAAGTTTAGGGCTGCTCTGTTGACAAGGACCTCCACTTCATTCCAACTTAAATATCCCAGGAAAGAGAAAAATGGATATAAAAGTTGTGGTCCTTATGTACAATGGAATATCACTCAGCCATGAAATCAACGTCATAAGGCTAGTAGCAGCATGATGAGTGGATTTAGGTACGACAATTCGAAGTGAAATAAGTCACACAGAAAAGGACACTTCTCATAAGGTGTCACTTATAGAGGGAATGTAAAAACCGTTACACTTGAACTGAATTACAAAACAGAACAGAGTCACACATGCAGAAAACACACTATGGCTGCTTAACGGGAAAGGTGAGGTGGGGTGATACATAAAGCAAGAGTTTCAAATTAGCTCAGATACCGTTCCATAAACCCAATATGTAATAGACAAGACCTACTCCTTGCTCAGAGAACTGGACTCAACACGCCCGATTCACCGCATAAGAATATATCTGACTAGTAATCATCTGAAAACCTATATATTGATATCTCTCTGTTAGTGTGTCAAGTGGGTGTAAAGCGGCATAAACACAGCCGTGAAAAGCAGCTGAACCTCATTATAAAAATAAATTACTTTTAAAAACCCATGAAACAAAGACAGTGAAAGAGAGAGAAATTCTTACACAATTCGTTCAGGGGCTGGGATGCACCCTGGATTGACCATATCTAGACCGACAGCTGGATGAGACATAAGGGTGGACACTCCGTGGGCTGAGAGGTTTGGTGAGGTTGGGTGAGCAAACGCAGACCCTTTAAAGTAATACTGCGTGCTACCCATCGCATGGGTCCCAAATCTCCAGGTTCAAGGGCATCTTCCTACATCGAAAACATGCATGAGAAACCAAGAAGATGGTACACCGTGTGATGGGGAAAGGTTTCTAAAACGCACCTCATTTCTCATCTCCTTGTTCTCGGGTTCTCAATTCCAGCCACTTTACTAGCAATCTCCCTAATTGGAGCATCAGCACCTTTAACCTCCTGTTCCGTACAGGTTGCAATTTGTCCTGAGGATGAACGGGAAGACGGCGAACCAATTAGAGACTAGCTCTTGGTGTTGGGACAGGCACAGGTCACTCTATTTTCCCATCAGGAAGAAGACTTAACCACAGGCTCAGACTGCCCCCCGGAACCAGAACAGGGCCTGAAGCCATGCTGCGCATTTGCGGCCAGCTCCCAAATAAGCGAGTTGTAAAATTGAGCTTCAGGGCACTGCAATTCACAAACCTGCAGAGTGATAAATGATAACTCTCGTCCACAAATATATTGAGAGAAGGCAAAGAAGAGGATTTGAAATCAAGGCAGAATTGCAGGAAACAGATTTCAGGAGGTCGATTCGAATCGCCTTTAAATCACATGAAAAGCGGCAAAATGTTGACAATGATGCTTTTGGCCAAAAAGTGCGTATGCGTTATTCCTGAATATATTCAGAAAAAAACGCATACGCCCTTTTTGGCCAACCAAGCAACCTGGAAAGGCAAATCAGCACTACAAAGAAGTCTCACTTCCCATCGGTCAAAAGGGCCATGCTGAAAAAAGTGTCAAAACCCGAAATGCAGGACAGGCCATGGAGAAATGGGAGCCTTGCTACACTGATGGGCGGGATGTAAATTGCCAACAGCCACTCTGGAGAAGTGTACGGTGTGTCCTGAAACATCTAAAAACCACAGCTGAGAGAGCATAGGGCACTTCCACTCATGGGGGTATAAATTGGGAAAATGAAAAATCAGCAAAACACAAGCACCCCAAAGTTTAGGGCTGCTCTGTTGCCTAGGACCTCCACTTCATTCCACCTTAAATATCCCAGGAAAGAGAAAAATGGATAAAGAAGTTGGGGTCCTTATGTACAATGGAATATCACTCAGCAATGAAATCAATGTCATAAGGCTAGTAGAAGCATGATGAATGGATTTAGGTATGATGATTCTAAGTGAAATAAGTCACACAGAAAAGGACACTTCTCATAAGGTATCATTTATAGAGGGAATGTAAAAACCGTTACACTTGAACTCAATTACAACACAGAACAGAGTCACACATGCAGAAAACACACTATGGTTGCTTAACGGGAAAGGTGAGTTGGGGTGATGCATAAAAGAAGGATTTCAAATTAGCTCAGATAACGTTCCATAAACCCAATATATAATAGACAAGACCTACTCCTTGCTCAGTGAACTGAACTCAACACCCCCTATTCACCGCAAAAGAACATATCTGACTAGTAAAAATCTTAAAACCTATGTGTTGATATCTCTCTTGAAGTGTGTCAAGTGGGTGTAAAGCGGCATAAATACAGCAGTGAAAAGCAGCTAAACCCCATTATAAAAATAAATTACTTTTAAAACCCCATGAAACAAAGACAGTGAAAGAGAGAGAAATTCTTACACACTTCATTCAGAGGTTGTGATGCAACCTGGATTGACCATATCTAGACCCACAGCTGGATGAGACATAAGGGTGGACACTCTTGGGGCTGAGAGGTTTGGTGAGGTTGGGTGAGCAAATGCAGACCCTTTAAAGTAATACTGCGTGGAACCCGTCGCATGGGTCCCAAATCTCCAGGTTCAAGGGCATCTTCCTACATCGAAAACATGCATGAGAAACCCAGAAGATGGTACACCATGTGATCGGGAAAGGATTCTAAAACGCACCTCATTTCTCATCTCCTTGTGTTCGGATTCGCCATTCCAGCCGCTTTAATAGCAATCTCCCTACTTGGAGAATAATCACCTTTTTCCTCCTGTTCCGTACAGGTGGAAATTTGTAATGAGGATGAATGGGAAGAGGGAGACCCAATGAGAGAATAGCTCTACGTTTTGGGACAGGCACAGGTCACTCTATTTTCCCATCAGGAAGAAGAATTAACCACAGGCTCAGCCTGCCCCCCAGAACCAGAACAGGGCCTGAAGCCATCTGTGCTTTTGCGGCCAGCTCCCAAAAAAGCGAGTTGTAAAATGGAGCTTCAGGGCACTGCAATTCACAAACCTGCAGAGTTATAAATGATAACTCTCGTCCACAAATATATTGAGGGAAGGCAAAGAAGAGGATTTGAAATCAAGGCAGAATTGCAGCAAACAGATTTCAGGAGGTACATTCGAATCGCCTTTAAAGCACATGAAAAGCGGCAAAACGTTGACAATGATGCCCTTGGCCAAAAAGGGCGTATGCGTTTTTTCCTGAATATATTCAGGAAAAAACGCATACGCCCTTTTTGGCCAACCAAGCAACCTGGAAAGGCAAATCAGCGCTACAAAGAAGTCTCGCTTCCCATCCGTCAAAAGGGCCATGCTGAAAAAAGTGTCAAAACCAGAAATGCAGGACAGGCCATGGAGAAATGGGAGCCTTGCTACACTGATGGGCGGGATGTAAATTGCCAACAGCCACTCTGGAGAAGTGTACGGTGTGCCCTGAAACATCTAAAAAACACAGCTTAGAGAGCATAGGGCACTTCCACGCATGGGGGTATAAAGTGGGAAAATGAAAAATCAGCAAGACACAAGCACCCCAAAGTTTAGGGCTGCTCTGTTGACAAGGACCTCCACTTCATTCCAACTTAAATATCCCAGGAAAGAGAAAAATGGATATAAAAGTTGTGGTCCTTATGTACAATGGAATATCACTCAGCCATGAAATCAACGTCATAAGGCTAGTAGCAGCATGATGAGTGGATTTAGGTACGACAATTCGAAGTGAAATAAGTCACACAGAAAAGGACACTTCTCATAAGGTGTCACTTATAGAGGGAATGTAAAAACCGTTACACTTGAACTGAATTACAAAACAGAACAGAGTCACACATGCAGAAAACACACTATGGCTGCTTAACGGGAAAGGTGAGGTGGGGTGATACATAAAGCAAGAGTTTCAAATTAGCTCAGATACCGTTCCATAAACCCAATATGTAATAGACAAGACCTACTCCTTGCTCAGAGAACTGGACTCAACACGCCCGATTCACCGCATAAGAATATATCTGACTAGTAATCATCTGAAAACCTATATATTGATATCTCTCTGTTAGTGTGTCAAGTGGGTGTAAAGCGGCATAAACACAGCCGTGAAAAGCAGCTGAACCTCATTATAAAAATAAATTACTTTTAAAAACCCATGAAACAAAGACAGTGAAAGAGAGAGAAATTCTTACACAATTCGTTCAGGGGCTGGGATGCACCCTGGATTGACCATATCTAGACCGACAGCTGGATGAGACATAAGGGTGGACACTCCGTGGGCTGAGAGGTTTGGTGAGGTTGGGTGAGCAAACGCAGACCCTTTAAAGTAATACTGCGTGCTACCCATCGCATGGGTCCCAAATCTCCAGGTTCAAGGGCATCTTCCTACATCGAAAACATGCATGAGAAACCAAGAAGATGGTACACCGTGTGATGGGGAAAGGTTTCTAAAACGCACCTCATTTCTCATCTCCTTGTTCTCGGGTTCTCAATTCCAGCCACTTTACTAGCAATCTCCCTAATTGGAGCATCAGCACCTTTAACCTCCTGTTCCGTACAGGTTGCAATTTGTCCTGAGGATGAACGGGAAGACGGCGAACAAATTAGAGACTAGCTCTTGGTGTTGGGACAGGCACAGGTCACTCTATTTTCCCATCAGGAAGAAGACTTAACCACAGGCTCAGACTGCCCCCCGGAACCAGAACAGGGCCTGAAGCCATGCTGCGCATTTGCGGCCAGCTCCCAAATAAGCGAGTTGTAAAATTGAGCTTCAGGGCACTGCAATTCACAAACCTGCAGAGTGATAAATGATAACTCTCGTCCACAAATATATTGAGAGAAGGCAAAGAAGAGGATTTGAAATCAAGGCAGAATTGCAGGAAACAGATTTCAGGAGGTCGATTCGAATCGCCTTTAAAGCACATGAAAAGCGGCAAAATGTTGACAATGATGCTTTTGGCCAAAAAGTGCGTATGCGTTATTCCTGAATATATTCAGAAAAAAACGCATACGCCCTTTTTGGCCAACCAAGCAACCTGGAAAGGCAAATCAGCACTACAAAGAAGTCTCACTTCCCATCGGTCAAAAGGGCCATGCTGAAAAAAGTGTCAAAACCAGAAATGCAGGACAGGCCATGGAGAAATGGGAGCCTTGCTACACTGATGGGCGGGATGTAAATTGCCAACAGCCACTCTGGAGAAGTGTACGGTGTGTCCTGAAACATCTAAAAACCACAGCTGAGAGAGCATAGGGCACTTCCACTCATGGGGGTATAAATTGGGAAAATGAAAAATCAGCAAAACACAAGCACCCCAAAGTTTAGGGCTGCTCTGTTGCCTAGGACCTCCACTTCATTCCACCTTAAATATCCCAGGAAAGAGAAAAATGGATAAAGAAGTTGGGGTCCTTATGTACAATGGAATATCACTCAGCAATGAAATCAATGTCATAAGGCTAGTAGAAGCATGATGAATGGATTTAGGTATGATGATTCTAAGTGAAATAAGTCACACAGAAAAGGACACTTCTCATAAGGTATCATTTATAGAGGGAATGTAAAAACCGTTACACTTGAACTGAATTACAACACAGAACAGAGTCACACATGCAGAAAACACACTATGGTTGCTTAACGGGAAAGGTGAGTTGGGGTGATGCATAAAAGAAGGATTTCAAATTAGCTCAGATAACGTTCCATAAACCCAATATATAATAGACAAGACCTACTCCTTGCTCAGTGAACTGAACTCAACACCCCCTATTCACCGCAAAAGAACATATCTGACTAGTAAAAATCTTAAAACCTATGTGTTGATATCTCTCTTGAAGTGTGTCAAGTGGGTGTAAAGCGGCATAAATACAGCAGTGAAAAGCAGCTAAACCCCATTATAAAAATAAATTACTTTTAAAACCCCATGAAACAAAGACAGTGAAAGAGAGAGAAATTCTTACACACTTCATTCAGAGGTTGTGATGCAACCTGGATTGACCATATCTAGACCCACAGCTGGATGAGACATAAGGGTGGACACTCTTGGGGCTGAGAGGTTTGGTGAGGTTGGGTGAGCAAATGCAGACCCTTTAAAGTAATACTGCGTGGAACCCGTCGCATGGGTCCCAAATCTCCAGGTTCAAGGGCATCTTCCTACATCGAAAACATGCATGAGAAACCCAGAAGATGGTACACCATGTGATCGGGAAAGGATTCTAAAACGCACCTCATTTCTCATCTCCTTGTGTTCGGATTCGCCATTCCAGCCGCTTTAATAGCAATCTCCCTACTTGGAGAATAATCACCTTTTTCCTCCTGTTCCGTACAGGTGGAAATTTGTAATGAGGATGAATGGGAAGAGGGAGACCCAATGAGAGAATAGCTCTACGTTTTGGGACAGGCACAGGTCACTCTATTTTCCCATCAGGAAGAAGAATTAACCACAGGCTCAGCCTGCCCCCCAGAACCAGAACAGGGCCTGAAGCCATCTGTGCTTTTGCGGCCAGCTCCCAAAAAAGCGAGTTGTAAAATGGAGCTTCAGGGCACTGCAATTCACAAACCTGCAGAGTTATAAATGATAACTCTCGTCCACAAATATATTGAGGGAAGGCAAAGAAGAGGATTTGAAATCAAGGCAGAATTGCAGCAAACAGATTTCAGGAGGTACATTCGAATCGCCTTTAAAGCACATGAAAAGCGGCAAAACGTTGACAATGATGCCCTTGGCCAAAAAGGGCGTATGCGTTTTTTCCTGAATATATTCAGGAAAAAACGCATACGCCCTTTTTGGCCAACCAAGCAACCTGGAAAGGCAAATCAGCGCTACAAAGAAGTCTCGCTTCCCATCCGTCAAAAGGGCCATGCTGAAAAAAGTGTCAAAACCAGAAATGCAGGACAGGCCATGGAGAAATGGGAGCCTTGCTACACTGATGGGCGGGATGTAAATTGCCAACAGCCACTCTGGAGAAGTGTACGGTGTGCCCTGAAACATCTAAAAAACACAGCTTAGAGAGCATAGGGCACTTCCACGCATGGGGGTATAAAGTGGGAAAATGAAAAATCAGCAAGACACAAGCACCCCAAAGTTTAGGGCTGCTCTGTTGACAAGGACCTCCACTTCATTCCAACTTAAATATCCCAGGAAAGAGAAAAATGGATATAAAAGTTGTGGTCCTTATGTACAATGGAATATCACTCAGCCATGAAATCAACGTCATAAGGCTAGTAGCAGCATGATGAGTGGATTTAGGTACGACAATTCGAAGTGAAATAAGTCACACAGAAAAGGACACTTCTCATAAGGTGTCACTTATAGAGGGAATGTAAAAACCGTTACACTTGAACTGAATTACAAAACAGAACAGAGTCACACATGCAGAAAACACACTATGGCTGCTTAACGGGAAAGGTGAGTTGGGGTGATACATAAAGCAAGAGTTTCAAATTAGCTCAGATACCGTTCCATAAACCCAATATGTAATAGACAAGACCTACTCCTTGCTCAGAGAACTGGACTCAACACGCCCGATTCACCGCATAAGAATATATCTGACTAGTAATCATCTGAAAACCTATATATTGATATCTCTCTGTTAGTGTGTCAAGTGGGTGTAAAGCGGCATAAACACAGCCGTGAAAAGCAGCTGAACCTCATTATAAAAATAAATTACTTTTAAAAACCCATGAAACAAAGACAGTGAAAGAGAGAGAAATTCTTACACAATTCGTTCAGGGGCTGGGATGCACCCTGGATTGACCATATCTAGACCGACAGCTGGATGAGACATAAGGGTGGACACTCCGTGGGCTGAGAGGTTTGGTGAGGTTGGGTGAGCAAACGCAGACCCTTTAAAGTAATACTGCGTGCTACCCATCGCATGGGTCCCAAATCTCCAGGTTCAAGGGCATCTTCCTACATCGAAAACATGCATGAGAAACCAAGAAGATGGTACACCGTGTGATGGGGAAAGGTTTCTAAAACGCACCTCATTTCTCATCTCCTTGTTCTCGGGTTCTCAATTCCAGCCACTTTACTAGCAATCTCCCTAATTGGAGCATCAGCACCTTTAACCTCCTGTTCCGTACAGGTTGCAATTTGTCCTGAGGATGAACGGGAAGACGGCGAACCAATTAGAGACTAGCTCTTGGTGTTGGGACAGGCACAGGTCACTCTATTTTCCCATCAGGAAGAAGACTTAACCACAGGCTCAGACTGCCCCCCGGAACCAGAACAGGGCCTGAAGCCATGCTGCGCATTTGCGGCCAGCTCCCAAATAAGCGAGTTGTAAAATTGAGCTTCAGGGCACTGCAATTCACAAACCTGCAGAGTGATAAATGATAACTCTCGTCCACAAATATATTGAGAGAAGGCAAAGAAGAGGATTTGAAATCAAGGCAGAATTGCAGGAAACAGATTTCAGGAGGTCGATTCGAATCGCCTTTAAAGCACATGAAAAGCGGCAAAATGTTGACAATGATGCTTTTGGCCAAAAAGTGCGTATGCGTTATTCCTGAATATATTCAGAAAAAAACGCATACGCCCTTTTTGGCCAACCAAGCAACCTGGAAAGGCAAATCAGCACTACAAAGAAGTCTCACTTCCCATCGGTCAAAAGGGCCATGCTGAAAAAAGTGTCAAAACCCGAAATGCAGGACAGGCCATGGAGAAATGGGAGCCTTGCTACACTGATGGGCGGGATGTAAATTGCCAACAGCCACTCTGGAGAAGTGTACGGTGTGTCCTGAAACATCTAAAAACCACAGCTTAGAGAGCATAGGGCACTTCCACTCATGGGGGTATAAATTGGGAAAATGAAAAATCAGCAAAACACAAGCACCCCAAAGTTTAGGGCTGCTCTGTTGGCTAGGACCTCCACTTCATTCCACCTTAAATATCCCAGGAAAGAGAAAAATGGATAAAGAAGTTGGGGTCCTTATGTACAATGGAATATCACTCAGCAATGAAATCAATGTCATAAGGCTAGTAGAAGCATGATGAATGGATTTAGGTATGATGATTCTAAGTGAAATAAGTCACACAGAAAAGGACACTTCTCATAAGGTATCATTTATAGAGGGAATGTAAAAACCGTTACACTTGAACTGAATTACAACACAGAACAGAGTCACACATGCAGAAAACACACTATGGTTGCTTAACGGGAAAGGTGAGTTGGGGTGATGCATAAAAGAAGGATTTCAAATTAGCTCAGATAACGTTCCATAAACCCAATATATAATAGACAAGACCTACTCCTTGCTCAGTGAACTGAACTCAACACCCCCTATTCACCGCAAAAGAACATATCTGACTAGTAAAAATCTTAAAACCTATGTGTTGATATCTCTCTTGAAGTGTGTCAAGTGGGTGTAAAGCGGCATAAATACAGCAGTGAAAAGCAGCTAAACCCCATTATAAAAATAAATTACTTTTAAAACCCCATGAAACAAAGACAGTGAAAGAGAGAGAAATTCTTACACACTTCATTCAGAGGTTGTGATGCAACCTGGATTGACCATATCTAGACCCACAGCTGGATGAGACATAAGGGTGGACACTCTTGGGGCTGAGAGGTTTGGTGATGTTGGGTGAGCAAATGCAGACCCTTTAAAGTAATACTGCGTGGAACCCGTCGCATGGGTCCCAAATCTCCAGGTTCAAGGGCATCTTCCTACATCGAAAACATGCATGAGAAACCCAGAAGATGGTACACCATGTGATCGGGAAAGGATTCTAAAACGCACCTCATTTCTCATCTCCTTGTGTTCGGATTCGCCATTCCAGCCGCTTTAATAGCAATCTCCCTACTTGGAGAATAATCACCTTTATCCTCCTGTTCCGTACAGGTGGAAATTTGTAATGAGGATGAATGGGAAGAGGGAGACCCAATGAGAGAATAGCTCTACGTTTTGGGACAGGCACAGGTCACTCTATTTTCCCATCAGGAAGAAGAATTAACCACAGGCTCAGCCTGCCCCCCGGAACCAGAACAGGGCCTGAAGCCATCCTGTGCTTTTGCGGCCAGCTCCCAAAAAAGCGAGTTGTAAAATGGAGCTTCAGGGCACTGCAATTCACAAACCTGCAGAGTTATAAATGATAACTCTCGTCCACAAATATATTGAGGGAAGGCAAAGAAGAGGATTTGAAATCAAGGCAGAATTGCAGCAAACAGATTTCAGGAGGTACATTCGAATCGCCTTTAAAGCACATGAAAAGCGGCAAAACGTTGACAATGATGCCCTTGGCCAAAAAGGGCGTATGCGTTTCTTCCTGAATATATTCAGGAAAAAACGCATACGCCCTTTTTGGCCAACCAAGCAACCTGGAAAGGCAAATCAGCGCTACAAAGAAGTCTCGCTTCCCATCCGTCAAAAGGGCCATGCTGAAAAAAGTGTCAAAACCAGAAATGCAGGACAGGCCATGGAGAAATGGGAGCCTTGCTACACTGATGGGCGGGATGTAAATTGCCAACAGCCACTCTGGAGAAGTGTACGGTGTGCCCTGAAACATCTAAAAAACACAGCTTAGAGAGCATAGGGCACTTCCACGCATGGGGGTATAAAGTGGGAAAATGAAAAATCAGCAAGACACAAGCACCCCAAAGTTTAGGGCTGCTCTGTTGACAAGGACCTCCACTTCATTCCAACTTAAATATCCCAGGAAAGAGAAAAATGGATATAAAAGTTGTGGTCCTTATGTACAATGGAATATCACTCAGCCATGAAATCAACGTCATAAGGCTAGTAGCAGCATGATGAGTGGATTTAGGTACGACAATTCGAAGTGAAATAAGTCACACAGAAAAGGACCCTTCTCATAAGGTGTCACTTATAGAGGGAATGTAAAAACCGTTACACTTGAACTGAATTACAAAACAGAACAGAGTCACACATGCAGAAAACACACTATGGCTGCTTAACGGGAAAGGTGAGGTGGGGTGATACATAAAGCAAGAGTTTCAAATTAGCTCAGATACCGTTCCATAAACCCAATATGTAATAGACAAGACCTACTCCTTGCTCAGAGAACTGGACTCAACACGCCCGATTCACCGCATAAGAATATATCTGACTAGTAATCATCTGAAAACCTATATATTGATATCTCTCTGTTAGTGTGTCAAGTGGGTGTAAAGCGGCATAAACACAGCCGTGAAAAGCAGCTGAACCTCATTATAAAAATAAATTACTTTTAAAAACCCATGAAACAAAGACAGTGAAAGAGAGAGAAATTCTTACACAATTCGTTCAGGGGCTGGGATGCACCCTGGATTGACCATATCTAGACCGACAGCTGGATGAGACATAAGGGTGGACACTCCGTGGGCTGAGAGGTTTGGTGAGGTTGGGTGAGCAAACGCAGACCCTTTAAAGTAATACTGCGTGCTACCCATCGCATGGGTCCCAAATCTCCAGGTTCAAGGGCATCTTCCTACATCGAAAACATGCATGAGAAACCAAGAAGATGGTACACCGTGTGATGGGGAAAGGTTTCTAAAACGCACCTCATTTCTCATCTCCTTGTTCTCGGGTTCTCAATTCCAGCCACTTTACTAGCAATCTCCCTAATTGGAGCATCAGCACCTTTAACCTCCTGTTCCGTACAGGTTGCAATTTGTCCTGAGGATGAACGGGAAGACGGCGAACCAATTAGAGACTAGCTCTTGGTGTTGGGACAGGCACAGGTCACTCTATTTTCCCATCAGGAAGAAGACTTAACCACAGGCTCAGACTGCCCCCCGGAACCAGAACAGGGCCTGAAGCCATGCTGCGCATTTGCGGCCAGCTCCCAAATAAGCGAGTTGTAAAATTGAGCTTCAGGGCACTGCAATTCACAAACCTGCAGAGTGATAAATGATAACTCTCGTCCACAAATATATTGAGAGAAGGCAAAGAAGAGGATTTGAAATCAAGGCAGAATTGCAGGAAACAGATTTCAGGAGGTCGATTCGAATCGCCTTTAAAGCACATGAAAAGCGGCAAAATGTTGACAATGATGCTTTTGGCCAAAAAGTGCGTATGCGTTATTCCTGAATATATTCAGAAAAAAACGCATACGCCGTTTTGGCCAACCAAGCAACCTGGAAAGGCAAATCAGCACTACAAAGAAGTCTCACTTCCCATCGGTCAAAAGGGCCATGCTGAAAAAAGTGTCAAAACCCGAAATGCAGGACAGGCCATGGAGAAATGGGAGCCTTGCTACACTGATGGGCGGGATGTAAATTGCCAACAGCCACTCTGGAGAAGTGTACGGTGTGTCCTGAAACATCTAAAAACCACAGCTTAGAGAGCATAGGGCACTTCCACTCATGGGGGTATAAATTGGGAAAATGAAAAATCAGCAAAACACAAGCACCCCAAAGTTTAGGGCTGCTCTGTTGGCTAGGACCTCCACTTCATTCCACCTTAAATATCCCAGGAAAGAGAAAAATGGATAAAGAAGTTGGGGTCCTTATGTACAATGGAATATCACTCAGCAATGAAATCAATGTCATAAGGCTAGTAGAAGCATGATGAATGGATTTAGGTATGATGATTCTAAGTGAAATAAGTCACACAGAAAAGGACACTTCTCATAAGGTATCATTTATAGAGGGAATGTAAAAACCGTTACACTTGAACTGAATTACAACACAGAACAGAGTCACACATGCAGAAAACACACTATGGTTGCTTAACGGGAAAGGTGAGTTGGGGTGATGCATAAAAGAAGGATTTCAAATTAGCTCAGATAACGTTCCATAAACCCAATATATAATAGACAAGACCTACTCCTTGCTCAGTGAACTGAACTCAACACCCCCTATTCACCGCAAAAGAACATATCTGACTAGTAAAAATCTTAAAACCTATGTGTTGATATCTCTCTTGAAGTGTGTCAAGTGGGTGTAAAGCGGCATAAATACAGCAGTGAAAAGCAGCTAAACCCCATTATAAAAATAAATTACTTTTAAAACCCCATGAAACAAAGACAGTGAAAGAGAGAGAAATTCTTACACACTTCATTCAGAGGTTGTGATGCAACCTGGATTGACCATATCTAGACCCACAGCTGGATGAGACATAAGGGTGGACACTCTTGGGGCTGAGAGGTTTGGTGAGGTTGGGTGAGCAAATGCAGACCCTTTAAAGTAATACTGCGTGGAACCCGTCGCATGGGTCCCAAATCTCCAGGTTCAAGGGCATCTTCCTACATCGAAAACATGCATGAGAAACCCAGAAGATGGTACACCATGTGATCGGGAAAGGATTCTAAAACGCACCTCATTTCTCATCTCCTTGTGCTCGGATTCGCCATTCCAGCCGCTTTAATAGCAATCTCCCTACGTGGAGAATAATCACCTTTATCCTCCTGTTCCGTACAGGTGGAAATTTGTAATGAGGATGAATGGGAAGAGGGAGACCCAATGAGAGAATAGCTCTACGTTTTGGGACAGGCACAGGTCACTCTATTTTCCCATCAGGAAGAAGAATTAACCACAGGCTCAGCCTGCCCCCCGGAACCAGAACAGGGCCTGAAGCCATCCTGTGCTTTTGCGGCCAGCTCCCAAAAAAGCGAGTTGTAAAATGGAGCTTCAGGGCACTGCAATTCACAAACCTGCAGAGTTATAAATGATAACTCTCGTCCACAAATATATTGAGGGAAGGCAAAGAAGAGGATTTGAAATCAAGGCAGAATTGCAGCAAACAGATTTCAGGAGGTACATTCGAATCGCCTTTAAAGCACATGAAAAGCGGCAAAACGTTGACAATGATGCCCTTGGCCAAAAAGGGCGTATGCGTTTCTTCCTGAATATATTCAGGAAAAAACGCATACGCCCTTTTTGGCCAACCAAGCAACCTGGAAAGGCAAATCAGCGCTACAAAGAAGTCTCGCTTCCCATCCGTCAAAAGGGCCATGCTGAAAAAAGTGTCAAAACCAGAAATGCAGGACAGGCCATGGAGAAATGGGAGCCTTGCTACACTGATGGGCGGGATGTAAATTGCCAACAGCCACTCTGGAGAAGTGTACGGTGTGCCCTGAAACATCTAAAAAACACAGCTTAGAGAGCATAGGGCACTTCCACGCATGGGGGTATAAAGTGGGAAAATGAAAAATCAGCAAGACACAAGCACCCCAAAGTTTAGGGCTGCTCTGTTGACAAGGACCTCCACTTCATTCCAACTTAAATATCCCAGGAAAGAGAAAAATGGATATAAAAGTTGTGGTTCTTTTGTACAATGGAATATCACTCAGCCATGAAATCAATGTCATAAGGCTAGTAGCAGCATGATGAGTGGATTTAGGTACGACAATTCGAAGTGAAATAAGTCACACAGAAAAGGACACTTCTCATAAGGTGTCACTTATAGAGGGAATGTAAAAACCGTTACACTTGAACTGAATTACAAA
Organism: Balaenoptera physalus; assembly: GCF_965194825.1. Classification (NCBI taxonomy): domain Eukaryota; kingdom Metazoa; phylum Chordata; class Mammalia; order Artiodactyla; family Balaenopteridae; genus Balaenoptera; species Balaenoptera physalus. The sequence goes on along the minus strand of NW_028124355.1, from coordinate 8,241 downwards.
ACAGAACAGAGTCACACATGCAGAAAACACACTATGGCTGCTTAACGGGAAAGGTGAGGTGGGGTGATACATAAAACAAGTGTTTCAAATTAGCTCAGATACCGTTCCATAAACCCAATATGTAATAGACAAGACCTACTCCTTGCTCAGAGAACTGGACTCAACACGCCCGATTCACCGCATAAGAATATATCTGACTAGTAATCATCTGAAAACCTATATATTGATATCTCTCTGTTAGTGTGTCAAGTGGGTGTAAAGCGGCATAAACACAGCCGTGAAAAGCAGCTGAACCTCATTATAAAAATAAATTACTTTTAAAAACCCATGAAACAAAGACAGTGAAAGAGAGAGAAATTCTTACACAATTCGTTCAGGGGCTGGGATGCACCCTGGATTGACCATATCTAGACCGACAGCTGGATGAGACATAAGGGTGGACACTCTGTGGGCTGAGAGGTTTGGTGAGGTTGGGTGAGCAAACGCAGACCCTTTAAAGTAATACTGCGTGCTACCCATCGCATGGGTCCCAAATCTCCAGGTTCAAGGGCATCTTCCTACATCGAAAACATGCATGAGAAACCAAGAAGATGGTACACCGTGTGATGGGGAAAGGTTTCTAAAACGCACCTCATTTCTCATCTCCTTGTTCTCGGGTTCTCAATTCCAGCCACTTTACTAGCAATCTCCCTAATTGGAGCATCAGCACCTTTAACCTCCTGTTCCGTACAGGTTGCAATTTGTCCTGAGGATGAACGGGAAGACGGCGAACCAATTAGAGACTAGCTCTTGGTGTTGGGACAGGCACAGGTCACTCTATTTTCCCATCAGGAAGAAGACTTAACCACAGGCTCAGACTGCCCCCCGGAACCAGAACAGGGCCTGAAGCCATGCTGCGCATTTGCGGCCAGCTCCCAAATAAGCGAGTTGTAAAATTGAGCTTCAGGGCACTGCAATTCACAAACCTGCAGAGTGATAAATGATAACTCTCGTCCACAAATATATTGAGAGAAGGCAAAGAAGAGGATTTGAAATCAAGGCAGAATTGCAGGAAACAGATTTCAGGAGGTCGATTCGAATCGCCTTTAAAGCACATGAAAAGCGGCAAAATGTTGACAATGATGCTTTTGGCCAAAAAGTGCGTATGCGTTATTCCTGAATATATTCAGAAAAAAACGCATACGCCCTTTTTGGCCAACCAAGCAACCTGGAAAGGCAAATCAGCACTACAAAGAAGTCTCACTTCCCATCGGTCAAAAGGGCCATGCTGAAAAAAGTGTCAAAACCCGAAATGCAGGACAGGCCATGGAGAAATGGGAGCCTTGCTACACTGATGGGCGGGATGTAAATTGCCAACAGCCACTCTGGAGAAGTGTACGGTGTGTCCTGAAACATCTAAAAACCACAGCTGAGAGAGCATAGGGCACTTCCACTCATGGGGGTATAAATTGGGAAAATGAAAAATCAGCAAAACACAAGCACCCCAAAGTTTAGGGCTGCTCTGTTGCCTAGGACCTCCACTTCATTCCACCTTAAATATCCCAGGAAAGAGAAAAATGGATAAAGAAGTTGGGGTCCTTATGTACAATGGAATATCACTCAGCAATGAAATCAATGTCATAAGGCTAGTAGAAGCATGATGAATGGATTTAGGTATGATGATTCTAAGTGAAATAAGTCACACAGAAAAGGACACTTCTCATAAGGTATCATTTATAGAGGGAATGTAAAAACCGTTACACTTGAACTGAATTACAACACAGAACAGAGTCACACATGCAGAAAACACACTATGGTTGCTTAACGGGAAAGGTGAGTTGGGGTGATGCATAAAAGAAGGATTTCAAATTAGCTCAGATAACGTTCCATAAACCCAATATATAATAGACAAGACCTACTCCTTGCTCAGTGAACTGAACTCAACACCCCCTATTCACCGCAAAAGAACATATCTGACTAGTAAAAATCTTAAAACCTATGTGTTGATATCTCTCTTGAAGTGTGTCAAGTGGGTGTAAAGCGGCATAAATACAGCAGTGAAAAGCAGCTAAACCCCATTATAAAAATAAATTACTTTTAAAACCCCATGAAACAAAGACAGTGAAAGAGAGAGAAATTCTTACACACTTCATTCAGAGGTTGTGATGCAACCTGGATTGACCATATCTAGACCCACAGCTGGATGAGACATAAGGGTGGACACTCTTGGGGCTGAGAGGTTTGGTGAGGTTGGGTGAGCAAATGCAGACCCTTTAAAGTAATACTGCGTGGAACCCGTCGCATGGGTCCCAAATCTCCAGGTTCAAGGGCATCTTCTTACATCGAAAACATGCATGAGAAACCCAGAAGATGGTACACCATGTGATCGGGAAAGGATTCTAAAACGCACCTCATTTCTCATCTCCTTGTGTTCGGATTCGCCATTCCAGCCGCTTTAATAGCAATCTCCCTACTTGGAGAATAATCACCTTTTTCCTCCTGTTCCGTACAGGTGGAAATTTGTAATGAGGATGAATGGGAAGAGGGAGACCCAATGAGAGAATAGCTCTACGTTTTGGGACAGGCACAGGTCACTCTATTTTCCCATCAGGAAGAAGAATTAACCACAGGCTCAGCCTGCCCCCCGGAACCAGAACAGGGCCTGAAGCCATCTGTGCTTTTGCGGCCAGCTCCCAAAAAAGCGAGTTGTAAAATGGAGCTTCAGGGCACTGCAATTCACAAACCTGCAGAGTTATAAATGATAACTCTCGTCCACAAATATATTGAGGGAAGGCAAAGAAGAGGATTTGAAATCAAGGCAGAATTGCAGCAAACAGATTTCAGGAGGTACATTCGAATCGCCTTTAAAGCACATGAAAAGCGGCAAAACGTTGACAATGATGCCCTTGGCCAAAAAGGGCGTATGCGTTTTTTCCTGAATATATTCAGGAAAAAACGCATACGCCCTTTTTGGCCAACCAAGCAACCTGGAAAGGCAAATCAGTGCTACAAAGAAGTCTCGCTTCCCATCCGTCAAAAGGGCCATGCTGAAAAAAGTGTCAAAACCAGAAATGCAGGACAGGCCATGGAGAAATGGGAGCCTTGCTACACTGATGGGCGGGATGTAAATTGCCAACAGCCACTCTGGAAAAGTGTACGGTGTGCCCTGAAACATCTAAAAAACACAGCTTAGAGAGCATAGGGCACTTCCACGCATGGGGGTATAAAGTGGGAAAATGAAAAATCAGCAAGACACAAGCACCCCAAAGTTTAGGGCTGCTCTGTTGACAAGGACCTCCACTTCATTCCAACTTAAATATCCCAGGAAAGAGAAAAATGGATATAAAAGTTGTGGTCCTTATGTACAATGGAATATCACTCAGCCATGAAATCAACGTCATAAGGCTAGTAGCAGCATGATGAGTGGATTTAGGTACGACAATTCGAAGTGAAATAAGTCACACAGAAAAGGACACTTCTCATAAGGTGTCACTTATAGAGGGAATGTAAAAACCGTTACACTTGAACTGAATTACAAAACAGAACAGAGTCACACATGCAGAAAACACACTATGGCTGCTTAACGGGAAAGGTGAGGTGGGGTGATACATAAAGCAAGAGTTTCAAATTAGCTCAGATACCGTTCCATAAACCCAATATGTAATAGACAAGACCTACTCCTTGCTCAGAGAACTGGACTCAACACGCCCGATTCACCGCATAAGAATATATCTGACTAGTAATCATCTGAAAACCTATATATTGATATCTCTCTGTTAGTGTGTCAAGTGGGTGTAAAGCGGCATAAACACAGCCGTGAAAAGCAGCTGAACCTCATTATAAAAATAAATTACTTTTAAAAACCCATGAAACAAAGACAGTGAAAGAGAGAGAAATTCTTACACAATTCGTTCAGGGGCTGGGATGCACCCTGGATTGACCATATCTAGACCGACAGCTGGATGAGACATAAGGGTGGACACTCTGTGGGCTGAGAGGTTTGGTGAGGTTGGGTGAGCAAACGCAGACCCTTTAAAGTAATACTGCGTGCTACCCATCGCATGGGTCCCAAATCTCCAGGTTCAAGGGCATCTTCCTACATCGAAAACATGCATGAGAAACCCAGAAGATGGTACACTGTGTGATGGGGAAAGGTTTCTAAAACGCACCTCATTTCTCATCTCCTTGTGCTCGGGTTCCCCATTCCAGCCACTTTACTAGCAATCTCCCTAATTGGAGCATCAGCACCTTTAACCTCCTGTTCCGTACAGGTTGCAATTTGTCCTGAGGATGAACGGGAAGACGGCGAACCAATTAGAGACTAGCTCTTGGTGTTGGGACAGGCACAGGTCACTCTATTTTCCAATCAGGAAGAAGACTTAACCACAGGCTCAGACTGACCCCCGGAACCAGAACAGGGCCTGAAGCCATGCTGCGCATTTGCAGCCAGCTCCCAAATAAGCGAGTTGTAAAATTGAGCTTCAGGGCACTGCAATTCACAAACCTGCAGAGTGATAAATGATAACTCTCGTCCACAAATATATTGAGAGAAGGCAAAGAAGAGGATTTGAAATCAAGGCAGAATTGCAGGAAACAGATTTCAGGAGGTCGATTCGAATCGCCTTTAAAGCACATGAAAAGCGGCAAAATGTTGACAATGATGCTTTTGGCCAAAAAGTGCGTATGCGTTATTCCTGAATATATTCAGAAAAAAACGCATACGCCCTTTTTGGCCAACCAAGCAACCTGGAAAGGCAAATCAGCACTACAAAGAAGTCTCACTTCCCATCGGTCAAAAGGGCCATGCTGAAAAAAGTGTCAAAACCCGAAATGCAGGACAGGCCATGGAGAAATGGGAGCCTTGCTACACTGATGGGCGGGATGTAAATTGCCAACAGCCACTCTGGAGAAGTGTACGGTGTGTCCTGAAACATCTAAAAACCACAGCTGAGAGAGCATAGGGCACTTCCACTCATGGGGGTATAAATTGGGAAAATGAAAAATCAGCAAAACACAAGCACCCCAAAGTTTAGGGCTGCTCTGTTGCCTAGGACCTCCACTTCATTCCACCTTAAATATCCCAGGAAAGAGAAAAATGGATAAAGAAGTTGGGGTCCTTATGTACAATGGAATATCACTCAGCAATGAAATCAATGTCATAAGGCTAGTAGAAGCATGATGAATGGATTTAGGTATGATGATTCTAAGTGAAATAAGTCACACAGAAAAGGACACTTCTCATAAGGTATCATTTATAGAGGGAATGTAAAAACCGTTACACTTGAACTGAATTACAACACAGAACAGAGTCACACATGCAGAAAACACACTATGGTTGCTTAACGGGAAAGGTGAGTTGGGGTGATGCATAAAAGAAGGATTTCAAATTAGCTCAGATAACGTTCCATAAACCCAATATATAATAGACAAGACCTACTCCTTGCTCAGTGAACTGAACTCAACACCCCCTATTCACCGCAAAAGAACATATCTGACTAGTAAAAATCTTAAAACCTATGTGTTGATATCTCTCTTGAAGTGTGTCAAGTGGGTGTAAAGCGGCATAAATACAGCAGTGAAAAGCAGCTAAACCCCATTATAAAAATAAATTACTTTTAAAACCCCATGAAACAAAGACAGTGAAAGAGAGAGAAATTCTTACACACTTCATTCAGAGGTTGTGATGCAACCTGGATTGACCATATCTAGACCCACAGCTGGATGAGACATAAGGGTGGACACTCTTGGGGCTGAGAGGTTTGGTGAGGTTGGGTGAGCAAATGCAGACCCTTTAAAGTAATACTGCGTGGAACCCGTCGCATTGGTCCCAAATCTCCAGGTTCAAGGGCATCTTCCTACATCGAAAACATGCATGAGAAACCCAGAAGATGGTACACCATGTGATCGGGAAAGGATTCTAAAACGCACCTCATTTCTCATCTCCTTGTGTTCGGATTCGCCATTCCAGCCGCTTTAATAGCAATCTCCCTACTTGGAGAATAATCACCTTTTTCCTCCTGTTCCGTACAGGTGGAAATTTGTAATGAGGATGAATGGGAAGAGGGAGACCCAATGAGAGAATAGCTCTACGTTTTGGGACAGGCACAGGTCACTCTATTTTCCCATCAGGAAGAAGAATTAACCACAGGCTCAGCCTGCCCCCCGGAACCAGAACAGGGCCTGAAGCCATCTGTGCTTTTGCGGCCAGCTCCCAAAAAAGCGAGTTGTAAAATGGAGCTTCAGGGCACTGCAATTCACAAACCTGCAGAGTTATAAATGATAACTCTCGTCCACAAATATATTGAGGGAAGGCAAAGAAGAGGATTTGAAATCAAGGCAGAATTGCAGCAAACAGATTTCAGGAGGTACATTCGAATCGCCTTTAAAGCACATGAAAAGCGGCAAAACGTTGACAATGATGCCCTTGGCCAAAAAGGGCGTATGCGTTTTTTCCTGAATATATTCAGGAAAAAACGCATACGCCCTTTTTGGCCAACCAAGCAACCTGGAAAGGCAAATCAGCGCTACAAAGAAGTCTCGCTTCCCATCCGTCAAAAGGGCCATGCTGAAAAAAGTGTCAAAACCAGAAATGCAGGACAGGCCATGGAGAAATGGGAGCCTTGCTACACTGATGGGCGGGATGTAAATTGCCAACAGCCACTCTGGAGAAGTGTACGGTGTGCCCTGAAACATCTAAAAAACACAGCTTAGAGAGCATAGGGCACTTCCACGCATGGGGGTATAAAGTGGGAAAATGAAAAATCAGCAAGACACAAGCACCCCAAAGTTTAGGGCTGCTCTGTTGACAAGGACCTCCACTTCATTCCAACTTAAATATCCCAGGAAAGAGAAAAATGGATATAAAAGTTGTGGTCCTTATGTACAATGGAATATCACTCAGCCATGAAATCAACGTCATAAGGCTAGTAGCAGCATGATGAGTGGATTTAGGTACGACAATTCGAAGTGAAATAAGTCACACAGAAAAGGACACTTCTCATAAGGTGTCACTTATAGAGGGAATGTAAAAACCGTTACACTTGAACTGAATTACAAAACAGAACAGAGTCACACATGCAGAAAACACACTATGGCTGCTTAACGGGAAAGGTGAGGTGGGGTGATACATAAAGCAAGAGTTTCAAATTAGCTCAGATACCGTTCCATAAACCCAATATGTAATAGACAAGACCTACTCCTTGCTCAGAGAACTGGACTCAACACGCCCGATTCACCGCATAAGAATATATCTGACTAGTAATCATCTGAAAACCTATATATTGATATCTCTCTGTTAGTGTGTCAAGTGGGTGTAAAGCGGCATAAACACAGCCGTGAAAAGCAGCTGAACCTCATTATAAAAATAAATTACTTTTAAAAACCCATGAAACAAAGACAGTGAAAGAGAGAGAAATTCTTACACAATTCGTTCAGGGGCTGGGATGCACCTGGATTGACCATATCTAGACCGACAGCTGGATGAGACATAAGGGTGGACACTCTGTGGGCTGAGAGGTTTGGTGAGGTTGGGTGAGCAAACGCAGACCCTTTAAAGTAATACTGCGTGCTACCCATCGCATGGGTCCCAAATCTCCAGGTTCAAGGGCATCTTCCTACATCGAAAACATGCATGAGAAACCCAGAAGATGGTACACTGTGTGATGGGGAAAGGTTTCTAAAACGCACCTCATTTCTCATCTCCTTGTGCTCGGGTTCCCCATTCCAGCCACTTTACTAGCAATCTCCCTAATTGGAGCATCAGCACCTTTAACCTCCTGTTCCGTACAGGTTGCAATTTGTCCTGAGGATGAACGGGAAGACGGCGAACCAATTAGAGACTAGCTCTTGGTGTTGGGACAGGCACAGGTCACTCTATTTTCCAATCAGGAAGAAGACTTAACCACAGGCTCAGACTGACCCCCGGAACCAGAACAGGGCCTGAAGCCATGCTGCGCATTTGCGGCCAGCTCCCAAATAAGCGAGTTGTAAAATTGAGCTTCAGGCACTGCAATTCACAAACCTGCAGAGTGATAAATGATAACTCTCGTCCACAAATATATTGAGAGAAGGCAAAGAAGAGGATTTGAAATCAAGGCAGAATTGCAGGAAACAGATTTCAGGAGGTCGATTCGAATCGCCTTTAAAGCACATGAAAAGCGGCAAAATGTTGACAATGATGCTTTTGGCCAAAAAGTGCGTATGCGTTATTCCTGAATATATTCAGAAAAAAACGCATACGCCTTTTTGGCCAACCAAGCAACC